>NC_061115.1:115349062-115450611 GCF_002878395.1 Capsicum annuum | reverse complement strand
AAGTATGATTTCTATATTGTTGGGTGTTGATGATCATGTTGTTGATCATCAACACCCAACAATATAGAAATCATACTTTATAATGAAAAAGAGGAAAACAAACAAGCATCAACATGGGTATGATCATATCAGCACAATCAACCAAGCTTTTGTATTTTAAAGATTGATTCTTGAACACCGTGGATAAAAGAAATTCATGGATGAACACTACACATACCTTAGAAGGAAGATTCTTGATGATTGACGGAGGAATTTCCTTGACATCGGATCTTCAAGGTTAGTTACGCAACTCTAGTTGTTTTTCTCCTTTAGTGCTCTTGAATGATGACCTTTGAGATTTAAATAGGGTTGCAGAATATTTGGAAGATATATATTTCATAGGGTTAAGTTAAGGGATGTGTAAGGAGTATTTAAAGACTTAATTACCTTTAAAATAACTCAACACGGAGTGTTTTTGACACTTGGAATTGACTTAGGCGGTGCCAAAGTGATCGCCTATGTTTGGGTTGCGTGGCGCCTAAACAATCGCCTATGCTTGGGTTGGGCAGCGCCTAACCAATCACCTATGCTTACTGTCTCTCACAAAAATGGGCATAACTTTTAGCTCGGGTATTGGATTAAGGCGAAATTGGTGTGTTGAAAAGCTAATTCGATTCTCTAAAATTTAGTGGTCTAAATCAACAAAAATACTACATTAAAATCGAGTTACACTCGTTCAAAGATGACCCTTCCAAAATCAAACACGAAAACTTGATGGATTCAAAAACTCTTAGCTTGTATTACCTTAAGTAACTCATATGAACATGCTTAATGCATCATAAGCTATCCTATTACTAGGATATTCATGGTAAGTCATGTACTCAAGTATGAGCCACCGGATAGGAGATTTCATACGTAGTAATAATTATTCACTTCCTAGCTTAGAAACATACAGGGTATTACAATATCTCCCCCTTGGGAACATTCGTCCTCGAATGAGAATTTATCGAGAAGGGATCCAAGACAATAGAACCAGAACTAAACAAGAAGAATTAAAACTTGATCTTATGACTGACATGCTAAACATACTGAACTATTGCATATCTGATGCACGAACAACTGACACATGAATGCATGACTGAGTATAAAATTGTTAATAGGTACAAAGTTTATACTGGAAACATAAACGTGAAATTGAATACGATTAAGGAGAACTGTTAGCTTGAGCTTGATCTGAATTGGCAAGAAAGAGGTAAGGATACTTGGTATGCATATCTGCTTCTTCTTCCTTAGTAGCTTTCTCATGACAATAATTTCTCCAAAGAACCTTGACTAGAGGGACTTCTTTGTTCCTCAATCTACGAGTTTGATATTCTAAGATTTCAACTGGATTCTCTTCATATGAGAGGCTATTCTGAATGTCGATGCTTTGAATAGGGAAAACAACTGCTGGGTCACCTATGCACTTCTTTAGCAAAGAGACATGAAAGGCTGGATGGACTGAGGCTATATCTGAAGGCAACTCAAGATCATAAGATACCTTGCTAAAGCAACAAAGAATTCTGAAGGGACCGATATACCGGGGACTGAGTTTCCCTTTCTTATCGAACCTCTTAACTCCCTTCATAGGAGAGATCTTAAGATAGACATAGTCATTGACCTCAAACTCGAGATCCTTTCTACGAATATCTACATAGGACTTCTATCGGCTCTGAGCAGCCCGAAGTCTCTCTCTGATCAACTGAACTTTCTCTAAGTCATTGAATACTAAGTCAGGACCAATGATTGGGTCTCACTAACTTCGAACCAACCAATTGGATATCTACATATCCTACCATAAAGAGCTTTGAATAGATCCATCTGAATACAAGAATGATAGCTATTATTGTATACAAACTCAATCAAAGGCTAGTGGTTGTCCCAACTTTCCTTGAAGTCAATTGCACACGCCCTTAGCATATCTTCAAGAGTCTGAATAGTCCTCTCTGCTTGACCATCTTTCTGAGGATGAAATGCTGTGCTAAGATGGACTTGGATACCGAGACCCTTTTTGGAATGCTTTCAAAAAGTGAGAAGTGAATTAGGTACCTCTGTCTAAGATAATAGATAGTGGAACACCATGTAATTTGACTAACTCCCTGATATAGACTTTGGCATAATCCTCGACAGAATAAGAAGTACGAACAGGAAGGAAATGAGCTGACTTATTCATTCTGTCTATAATGACCCAGACTGAATCATGCTGATGATGAGTTCTAGGCAAACCCGTCACAACGTCCATGTTAACTTCTTCCTACATCCAAGTAGGAATGGTGAACTCTTGCATGGAACCACTAGGTTTTTGATGCTCTATATTAACCTACTGACATGTAGAGAACTTAGCCATAAACTCTGCAATATCTCTCTTTATCCCACTCCACCAATAGATATCCCGCATATTGAGGTACATCTTAGTGGCCCCTGGATAAATAGAGTATCGCGCACCATGCACTTCTACAAGTATTCGCTGCCTCAATTCATCTACACCTGGAACACATAGACGACCCTAATAACGAAGAACACTATCTACCCCGTGGGATAAAACCTCGACTTTCTAATTTTGAACTAACTCTTTGAGCTTGACAAGACAAGGATACCTGTCTTGTTTCTCTTTCACCTCAGAAACTAGAGATGACTCTGAACTGCTATGAACACATACACCACCATCTAAAAATCGACTAAGCGAACGCCTAGTCTGGCAAGCTGATGGATCTCCTGAGCTATCTTTTTCTTACTATCCTCAACGTGAGAAATACTACCCATGGAGAGTCGACTGAGAGCGTTGGCCACAACATTGGCCTTGCCTTGATGATAAAGAACATCATGTCATAATCTTTCAAGAGATCTAACCACCTTCTCTGGTGAAGATTGAGATCTTTCTGGGAAAAGAAACACTGAAGGCTTTTATGGTCTGTGAAGACATCTATCAAAATCTTCAAAGCAAAAACTACTGCTGCTAACTCAAGATCATGAGTAGGATAATTCTTTGCATGTGGCTTTAACTATCTAGAGGCGTAAGCTATGACCTTACCATGATGCTTGAGGACACAACCTAAACCCACTCTGTATGAATCACAATAGACTACAAAACCATCTGAACCAGATGGAATAGCTAGAACTAGAGCGGAGGTTAGTCGAGTCTTCAACTCTTGAAAGCTCTTCTCGTATGAATCTGACCACTGAAACTTAATCTTCGTCTGAGTCAATCTGGACATGGGAGATACAATAGAAGAAAATCCCTCAACAAACCATTTGTAATAGCCAGTCAAACCTAAGAAAATCCTAATATCTGATGGAGATACGAGTCTGGGATAGTTTCTTACTGCCTCAGTTTTTTGAGGATCTACTTTAATTCCATTATCAAAAATAATATAGCTAAGGAATGCTACTGATCTTAGACAAAATTCACACTTGCTGAACTTAGCAAATAGTTGATGATCCCTAAGAGTCTAAAGAACAATCTTGGGATGGTCTGCATGTCACGCTCTGTGCGAGAATAGAACAGAATATCATCTATGAAGACTATGACAAACATGTCCAAGTATTTCTTGAACACACAGTTCATCAAATCCATAAAAGTTGTAAAGGCATTGGTAAGACCAAATTACATGAATAAAAATTCAAAGTGACCATACCGAGTACGGAAATCTGTCTTCGAAAGGTCACATTCTCTAACTCTGAGCTGATGATAGCCTGATCTGAGGTCTATCTTGGAGAAGTAACTGAAACCCTGAAGTTTGTCGAATAGATCATCAATCCTGGGAAGAGGATATCTATTTTTAATCGTGACCTTGTTGAGTTGATTGTAATCAATACACATCCTGAGAGAATCGTCTTTCTTGCACATGAATAATACTGGCGCACCCCATGGGGAAATGCTCGGTCTGATGAATCCCTTATCTAAGAGATACTTCAACTGATCTTTCAGTTCCTTGAGTTCTGCTAGTGCCATTCTATATGGGTAAATAGAAATAGGTTGAGTATCCAAAAGAAGGTCTATACCAAAGTCTATTTCCTTTTTGGGAGGAACGCTTGGAAGATCTTCGGGAAAGACATATGAGTACTCATTAACAACAGGGACTGTTTCAAGGCTAGGATATTTAGAACTGGAATGTTTAACATGCACAAGATGATACACACACACCTTAGAAATCATTTTCCTTGCCCAAAGGTAGGAAACAAGTTGACCCCTAAATGCTGAAATGCTATCCTTCCACTCTAGGACGGGCTCATTCGGGAACTAAAACTAAAAACTATCCTATTTTTGAAGTCGATTGTGGCATAGTAGGAATAAAGTAAATACATGCCGCAAATGATATCAAAATCAGTCATCTCTAACTCCACTAAATCTACTGATATGGATTTCTGAGATATCATGATCGAACAGTTCCTGTATACCCGCTGGGCTTTGATGGTTTTACCCACTGGGGTAGAGACTGAGAAGGGCTCTGCTAGGACTTCGAGACTGATTCCAAAATTGCCTAGTATGTATCGAGTAACGAAAGACAAATATGCACCTAGGTCTAGCAAATCATAAACATAAACATGGAAAATCTGTAATGTACCAATAACGACATCAGGAGAATTTTCCTGATCCTGCCGGGAGAGAAGAGCATAGAGTTTGTTTGGGCATTACCCACTAGTAGCACTGGAAATGGCACCCTACTACTTCAGGCGACTGGACTGAGCTATAGCATTATTTTGCTGACCCTAAAGACTTGACTGCAGACACTCCCTAATCCTATGGTTTATCTTTCCACAACCAAAACAGACATCACTACTGGCTCTGGAAATGCCCTTGTGGTTCTTACCACAAATCTAACAAAGGGGATTTATTCGGGCACTGCTAACACTGCCCTGAGATCTAGTGCCTGGTAATTTGTTGCTATTTCTGTCTCTGAACATCGGCACTGGAGCACTGGCAGAGGAAGGAGCTGGAATAGCTGACTTGGAGCAAAACTGTGAATGGTTTCCTCTATCTGACTTGCGGTGAGAAAAGTTGAAATTACTTGACCTTTCTCTCTTGGTCTGCCTCTCCCTAGTCTTAAACTTTTGCTCTTTTACTTACTGGGCATGGGTCATGAGTCTTTCTAAGGCCATATCACCGATCAGCATCACAGACCTACACTAATTTACCATGCTATCGTTGACCCCTGACACGAACTTGCTCATCTTAGCTCTATTGTCTCCAACCACATGAGGAGCATACCTAGAAAGCTGAGTAAATCTGAGAGAATACTCCCTAACCGTCATGTTCCCCTACTTGACGAAGGCTGTGACAAATTCCTTTCACTCGATAGGGTCTGTATCATCTAAACTCTCAGACTTCTACTATTTGTACCAATCATAGCAACATTCGGTAACTGGTAGGAATCTAACTCAGCATTCTCAATAGAAGTAACACCCATGATGTCAATGACCTTCTGGACTTGGTCAATGAACTCCTGAGGGTCCTTATCAGACTTAGAACCATGGAAGGATAGAGGGTTCATCCGGGTGAAGTACCGAACCCTAGACGCTTTGGGAGTGTCCACTGGATTGGCCGGAATGACTGGTGGCCATTTATTCTATGCAGCCATTAACTGAGCAAGTGTGGTAAATGCGGCTCTAAACTCCGAATAGGAATCATGTTCGCCCAAAGGATCTTTGGGCTGAGGAGCTGGCTGGTTTCTTCTCTTTGGGGCCATGGTCAGGAATAAGGGAAGAATGGATTAGTCTAAGAGTTTAACTTGTGATTTTGCTCACTAGCGTGACATTAATAATAAAGAAAGGCGACTATTCCTAAAACATCTTATAGCCTCCGGCACATAAATGTGGCGCACAACACACCATGTATAAGACTCTACTAGATGCGGCTTTAAGACTTCCTACGACTCTATTGAACCTTAGGCTCTGATACCAAGTTTGTAACACACCGATTCGCTAAACCAGAATGCTACACGGTGCTCATGACCCTGAGGGACCACAAGCTAACCCATGACTGATATTTGTACCTGTATACTAAAAATCATGATATAATAATGTGGAATACATAGAACTATAATGCCATAAGGTTCAACTGAATACAATCATTTGGGTGAAAATACCCAAAACAACTTAATATGAACGTAAATCTGAACATAAATCTAAAAGCCTCTAAAATATCTGAATAAGGATTTGAAGGAACATGTCTCCAAATAACTCCATAAAACTAAACTGAAGAAATAAATAAATGTCTCAAATCATATTGTCCTCAAATCAATGAGGACTTACTGTGTCTCTGCGACTAGAATGCTACCCTTACTGCTGGGCTGGAGCTCGTGTCTCGGAACCTATGGTGTAACATGAAAGGAAAGCACCATAGCGCAAATGTGTCAGTACAACTAGAGAACTGAGTATATGAGGAACGAAGGCTGAACAATAAGGGTTTCATGCTTGAACAACACTGACTGACTAATATGAATTTGGGAGTGCAAACACAGATATATAAAAACTGGGACTGTGAATACGTGATGGCATAACCTGTAAGCTAATACATGGTTTATTGATAACTGTCATGACTGATGTTAAAATAGATAACATGGACGACTGTATCTGATAGTCCTGTATATTCTAAAATCAGAAGAACGCCCTGAGTTCTTTCACTGAGACTGATACTGAAACTGTGGAAAGTAGTATTTAACCGACATGCCCCATGTATGCCATTATGGCTAAGCTGGGGTCCAATCTCTGCCCCGATTAGAGGGGTGTGAATACCGTGGCACGGGTAAGGACAATCTGTGAGTGACCCTTATCTGGAGGGTACTCAATGAGAACGGTGAGAACCCTAAACTGACGGTTTAAGCCATCTTATCAACTCTAATCTAATGGGTTAAGATATCTCAACCTACGCTGGCTATGTAGTTCTCAAACACAAAGATTTCTACTAAGAATCACACCCTGAACTGGTGGGTGAGTTCCCATCCTTGGGTTCACTCGGTGCTAACCTCTACTCCTATCTGGAGGGACTGGACATGAATAACTAACTGTGCATGACTTAATCTTACTAAATTCCATTGACTGGCGGAATGTTACTAATATCTGACAACTGACTAAGATCATGAGGTTTTCCTGAGTCACATGACTGACTAAAGTCTATGGAATCATGGCTTGAGTTCGGATATCATGAAACATGACATGCATCTAGGCACACAGCTATAGTTTTCGGGCACAACTAGCCCCAGGACTCGATGGAAGGAAGCTGACACATATGACTGACTTGACCATAAGAGGAGAGTCCATAATTTATAGTATCATAAGTACGGATCTCATACTAAGCATAGTTATCACCAATGTCTTACATGGAAAGGATTTCATATCACATGGAAGTGCTTGCACAATTTTAATATCATGTTCATTGCATAATTATATTGGCAACACATACCAATAGCATGGAAGTTCATGTGGATTTCATGGCTATCATACATCTGGTTCATAAGTAGGATTTGCAAGTAAACATAGCATAATCTCATAAGAATAGTTCATGAGTATTCCTACAAAATTTACAAGGCACATTATCAACATAGTAGTCATTGGAACGTAAGGGCATATCATGAACCTTCACTTAGTCACAATTTAGCTATATTGCATGATTTCTAGTTTCTTAGGAATTTTATCAAACACCTTACATGTACATCTTAAGCATAGGTGAATTCATCAAATTATACATCATGAACAATCAAATTTACAAGTTTCCAACTCATATGATATCATGAATTCACAAAACATATAAAAATTCCATCTTGGGAATCACCCAATATCAACAACATGATCATCAACACCCAACAATATAGAAATCAGACTTTATAATAAAAAAGAGGAAAACAAAAAAGCATCAACATGGGTATGATCATATCACCATAATCAACCAAGCTTTTGTATTTTAAAAATTGATTCTTGAACTCCATGGACAAAAGAAATCCGTGGATGAACACTATGCATACCTTAGAAGGAAGATTTTTGATGATTGACGGAGGAATTTTCTTGAAATCAGATCTTCAAGCTTAATTATGCAACCCTAGTTTTTTTCTCCTTTAGTGCTCTTGGATGAATAGCTTTGAGATGAATATAGGGTTGAAGTATGTTTAGAAGACATATATTTCGTAAGGTTATGTTTAGGGACATGTAAGGAGTATTTAAAGAGTTAATTACCTTTAAACTAACTCAAGACAAAGTGTTTTTGACACCTGGAATTGTCTTAGGAAGTGCCTAAGTGATCGCCTATGCTTGGGTTGGGCGGTGCTTAAGCAATCCCCTATGCTTGGGTTGGGCGGTGCCTAACCAATCCATGAAATTGATGCCTCAGACATCAAACAATTCCATTTTAAGCATCGTAGTCAAAGGCATCTCATGTCTTTTTGCGATCGACCCCTGCCTCTGACATTGGCCGTATTTTAGCACAAACTCGTGAGCATCCTTGAAAAATATTGGCCAATAGTAGCCACTCTATAACACCTTTCTAGCTATTCAGTCACCTGCATTATAACCTTTGACTCGGGAAGCATGACATGCTTCCCATATGCATAATATATCTACTTCTGGAACACATCACCTTATAAGATTATCAGTACATCGCCGAAAAAGATACGCCTCATCCCAGAAGTAATGTATCACATTATGAAGGAATTTCTTTCTTTGATGGAAGAACGTTTTTCTAGAATGACCTCACTTACAACCTAATTTGCAACATTAGTATACCAATGCATTTTATCCATAGCAGCATCCAAGATCTCCTCATCAGGAAATGCATCATTTATCTACATTTCATCACTAGCTACCTACTCACCTTTAATTATTGTAAGATAATCCACAACTTTGTTTTTGCAACCCTTTCTATCTTTGACTTCAATGTCAAATTATTGTAGTAGCAATACCCATCTAATTTGCCTTGGTTTTGCATCCTTCTTAACCATCAAATACCTCAAGGTTGTGTGGTCAGGGTGGACTACTACCTTGGTCCCAAGCAGGTAAGCCCTTAATTTTTGAAAAGCATACACTACAGCTAGGAGTTCCTGTTTAGTGACGGTGTAGTTCTTTTGTTCTTCATTCAGTTCTTTACTAGAATAATATAATGGATGAAATAGTTTGTCCTTCTTTTTTCCCAATGCAATACAAGGGCAACACTGTTTGCATCACACATGATCTAAAATGGTTTTGACCAGTCCAGTGCAACAATTATAGGGGCCTTGACTAGCTTTTTTTTAAGTCATTCAAATTCCTTCAAGAAATCATCATCGAAGGAGAACTTCACTTCTTTCTCCAAAAGTTTGCAAAGTGGATTTGCAACCTTCGATAAGTCTCTTATAAACCTCTTATAAAAGCCAGTATGTTAAAGAAAACTATGCACTCCCTTTACTGAAATAGGAGGTTATAGTTTCTTAATAACTTCAAACTTGGCTCAATCAACCTCTATCCCTTTTGCTGAAATTTTGTGCCTGAGAATGATGCCTTTTTTTACTATATAGTTGCATTTCTCCCAATTAAGCGCTAAATTGAATTCAACACATCACTGCAGGTGATACTCAAGTTTGCCAAGTATTGCTCAAATGAATCTCCTACCACAGAAAAATCATCCATGAAAAACTCTAAGGTGTCCTCCTCCATATCTGATAAAATAGGTATCATGCACCATTAAAAAGTAGCGGGTGCATTACATAGCCCAAACAACATCCTTTTAAATATAAAGGTGACATATGGGCATAGGAATGTCATCTTCTCCTAATTTTTAGATGCAATACAGATCTGGTTATATCCAGAATAACCATCCATGAAGAAATAGCACCCTCTTCCAGCCAATCAATCAAGCATTTGGTCCATAAAGTATATAAGGAAGTGTTATTTCAAAGTCCATGAGTTTAGTTTGTGGTAGTCAATTCAAACTCTCCATCCAGTCACAGGCCTGAGTGGAATAAACACATTCCTTTCATTTGCAACAACAATCATGCCCCCTTTTTGGGGCACGTATTAAACTGGGCTTACCCATTTACTGTCCGAAATTGGGTAAACCACTCCTACATCAAACCACTTAATAATTTCCTTCTTAACCACCTCTTGCATTGGTGGGTTAAGATGATGCTGGTGCTCAATGGTTGGAGTACAATCTTTCTCAAGTTGTATTTTATATGTGTAGATGCCAGGTGGAATACAAATAATATCTATGATAGTCCATCCTATTGCTCTTTTGTACCTCTGAAGTACTAAAATAAGTGTTTCTACCTGCTGCTCACCTGAATCAGCTGCAATAATAATCGGTAGAGTGTTTCCATTGCCCAAAAACACACACCTTAAATGCCCTGGCAGTTTTTTCAATTCCAACACCGGTGGTTCTTTAATGGATAGCTTAGCCGATGATGTTAGTACATTAGCAAGATCAAGATCTAGCTTCTTAGGAGAATTAGTGTATGAACCTATTCCTGAAAAAGCATAAATAGTCTCTTCATACACTTGAATACCTTCACAATCAAAATTTATCATAACTGTAGCTAAAGGCTCTTTAACAAATTTCTCCTCTATTGACACCTCTTGTTCATCCTCATAATATACATGAACAATTGAGAACACATTTATTGATGCTACTTCATTGGTTGACAAACATCAAATTGCACCATCTCATCATTCATCCTAAATAAGAGCTCATTAGCTCGCAAATCTATCAATGCACTTCCGATTGTGAGGAAAGGTCAACCCAAGATTATGGGCACCTCAAAGTCCACCTTCCAATCTAGAATGATGAAATTCGTAAGAAATATGAAGCTAGCTACCTTTACTAACACATCATACAAAATACCAACAAGTTATTTTATTGACCTATCCGCCATCACAAGTCGCAGGTTAGTGGGTGTGGGATTTCCTAAAGACAACTTTTTATATACAGCCAATGACATCAAATTAATTCTCTCTCCCAGATCCTAAAAAGTCTTAGCAAATTCCAAAGACCCAATCTTTTAAGGAACAGTGAATGCTCTTGGGTCTGCCTTTTTCTGCACCAAGGATCATGTAGAAATGGCACTACAATGGTGGAGATAATCCTTCAGTTCTTATCTCACAACTTTTTTCTTTGTCACAAGGTCTTTTATGAATTTAGAATACCCTAAAATTTGCTTGAGTGCCTTCACCAAAGGTACATTTTTTGTTAACTACTTCAACATTTCTATGAATTTACTAAATTTCATGTCATCAACCATTATCTTCAATCTCTGAGGAATGAGAGGTGGTTGTCTTGGGATATTTTTCACCACTACTTCATTTTCCTTCTCTTTTCTTTGTTTCGGAGTATAACCAAAACCATCTAGCTTCCCAGACTCCACTGGACATTCTTCTTTGGGTTCATCATTTGCTTTAGTCATATCTTCAACTCCATATTTTCCCATAGAAGGGCCAAGTAATATCTAACCATTTATAATGGTAATCGCCATACATAACCCATCATTATATGGATTCTGAACTGTATCACTAGGTAATATTATATTCTTTCTCTAGTTCAGGATTATGGAGAGTTGGCTCATTTGCTGTTTTAGCTATTTGATCAAAGTAGAGTGCGAGTTTACCAGCTGACTCATAGAGGACAGATCGAACTTCATGGTAGCCACCCCTGAGTTTGTGGCCTTTACTCCCTTTAACAATTTAGCAATTATGTCCTCTAATTACATATTTTAGAACTTGTTGTAGTAGCCTCATGATTTCCAAGAAGGACATATAACCCGCTCCTATCATTATTGCTCTTTTAATTACTTTGCTCCTAGTTCTTATATCCAGCCTTTTCATAATAAGTTTGACCTTGATTTCCTTGGCTATTTCCTCAGCAACCCCCTGATTATTTACATAGTCACCTCTTTTTCTGAGTTAGACTCCACTTTGCTCTATGATCTCACAGCCTTCACTTTCTTAGTTTTACCTGATAGTAAATGCCTGGTTAGCAAGTCCATCTATATTTTTAGGTGAGCCTTGTATTGATCATGCTTCTCATATCTTCTGCAGTATTCTGCAGTCATACCAATAGAAACAGTGGGGCTTGCTACCACAGAGTCCCTAGTATGCCATGCCCGACTGTGTTTTGTCATTCTCTCAACCATTTCTAAAGCCTCTGGGAAAGTAAGATCAACAAACGAACCACCAGCAGCATTATCTACAATAGATTTTGTCATAGAGTAAAGAGCCCTATACAAAGTCTTCATTAAGTGTATGTCCGTCATGTTGTAGTTCGGACACTGCGATAGCTTTTTTTTAATGTCTTCCAAGTTTCATGCAAGGCTTCAGTTAGGAGTTGTCTAAAGTTGGTGATCTTATCCCTAAACTGCACCCTCCTGGAAGATGGAAAGAATCTTTCTAGGAAAGCTCCTTTAAACTCCCTCCAGTTGGCTATAGATTCAGGTGTCCGCTTATTAAGCCATAATGTTGGTTCCCAAGACAGAGACAACGGAAACAATTTTAAATGGATTGCATTCTGACCCACTCCTGGGTTATCAAAATATTTACAAATGGTGACAAAGTTCACCCGATGCAAGTTTGGATCATCCCTAGGAAGGCCACCAAACAACCCCTTCAGATTAAGGAGTTGATTCATAGTACTCATAATATTAAATTTTACCCGAGGTGCTAACACTGGAGGAATAATTGCACCCATTACACCTGCTTCATCCATTCCACCATTATCATCATTGAGGTCATACTAGACCGGATGGTGATCTTTTCTTCCTCAAAATGGATGGTTCCTGTTAGTATTACGTTGTACTGGTGCAGCTATTTGATCTGCACACCTTGGGTTACCAGGGTTTATCAACTCCTCATCTTATAATTCGTCATCCTCAGGATTTGATTGCCATACTTGTTGACCATTATTTTGAGTATTCACCTGAGCTCTAGCTAAGGGTGCTAACCTATAAGCCTCCTGCTGGTCTGCCATTCTGCCGATTAGTTGAGGTTCTAGATTAAATGGTAAAAATGCTTCTCTGGAACATTGGATTCTTAGATTTCACCACAAAAGTCCAACCGCAAACAAAATAAACAAATAAATGTAAAACTACGAAACTTGACTAATAGTCAATTAGTGCACATAACTTCAATTACCATAGTCCTCGGCAACGGCACCATTTTTGATAATGCTCAAACTATATGTCTCTTACGATGATATAAGAGATCGTTGTCAATTTATAACCCAACTAGGTTAGGTTCGAATACCACAAGGAATATGGTGTGAATTAGAGTTATCTACGGGCTAATCAACTGATAATTATCAGTTTCCTATGAATGGGGGTTTTTGGAAAGTTAACAAATAAGTACTTCACAATTTAGTGTTTTAAATCAATATGATAAGGAAAACCCGAGTTATGTTCACTATGGGTGTTGGGATTTGACAGACGCTTGTAATGGTTCAAGAATCTTATAGTAGGTAGAAACAGCAGATTATCCTTGTCAAAGTTATGTGTAAATGTTTCTCAACCTATTTAGGCATTTAACCACCTAATTCTCTCGAACTTGGGGAATTTATTTTTCAGAATAGGATATTATCTCAAGTTAATTAATCGTGTCACAGAATTAATTATTAAATGGAAGTTTGATACTTCCAAGTCCCTATTGATAATTCATTTCTTACTAGGGTTGATTTCTTATCTCAAGAAAATCACCAGTAAGCAAGGCCTTTTGTTCTCAACCAATAGTCAGAATATAAAATAATGGAATTAACAAGAAGTTTCTACCCCCTTTAGAATCTTGATCACTTAATTACATTACAAACCCAAACCCATATATCCCACAACTTGGGTTAAGGCAATTTAGTTACTCATAATAGAATAATCAAGAAAACAAGTTGAATTCATAGTTTGTTATATGAACTTATAGCAAGATGACAAGAAATAAGTTTTTCTTATGTTTGATTCATAATAGAAAATCCCAAAACAATTGTAATAACCTCTCCAAAAATAATTGTAAAGTTCATGTCAGTAAACTCTAGAGAATAAATTATAAAACCCTAACATATGCTTTTAATACTTCAGCATAATTATGGAAACAAAATCATAGATCACAGTATTTTCTCAGACAGGCGACGACGTGTGTGATAGCTTATCAGGAGTTTAATGACTTATCAGGAATGTCGCCAGCTCCTCTTTAAGTTTGACAATATCTACCTTAGGTTGGAGATGAGACGTGATGGCTTATCAGACTATGATAACTTATCAGAATTATTGTCACTTCTTTACATCAAATCACATTCCCTGCCTAAGCTTGATGGCTTATTACTCTTCTGACGGCCTATCATAGATGTCGTCATGAATTACAGCTGAAGCCCATTCTTTGTCTAAGCTTAATGATGAGCCTCATAGCTTATAATACTTCTGAAGTCCTATCATAGATATCATCACGAATTCCAGCTAAAACCCATTCTCTATCTAAGGCTGACGGTAACTCTGACAGCTTATCACAAGGCTGATGACTTATCAGATAAGTCGTTAGCTATACTTCCCTCTATACTTGCTCCAAAATCAACTCTTGCATCTTGACTTTTACTGCAATATCAAATAGAAAACAATCAAAAAGGACAAAAGTTGCTTAAGACATTGCAATTATTCTATTTAAAAACCTCAAATGTGTTAGTATCTACTCACACATCAGTAGAGAGCTACCACTCCAGGCTTGAGCAGGCCTACTCTTCCTTGGCATATTGCATCAGGATCTATGGGATTCTCATGATACGATGAGGGAAAGAACGAAGAAAAGAGATATATTTTTCACCTAAATATGGAAAGAGGTGAAAGGATTGTGGAAAGTTTTGAAGTCTAGAAACAAACGTCCTTCCCTGAGAGCAGATTCTGATTATGAGGTCCTACCTAAGTGGAAAGATGATGATGATACATCATCTAGTGATTACATTGAGGAGACTAGGAGAGATGGTAGAACTTGATGCGATATCAGGGAAACTCTTAAACTATTTTTATGCTTTCATGATAAGCAATAAGGACACTACAAGCACTTTAATTAGTGCTGCCACTTTTCATATTTATTGAATAGTTGATTATTGGCTCTATACTCTTAGATGATCATTGGATGCTTTATATTTTATATGGATTATTTACTTTTTATCAATTTGGATGAATTAATTTAGATTGTAATATTGGGCATTTGATGGTGCCGATGATTTTTAGATTAATCATTTTTGTTTTTCATTTCTAGTTTGTATTATTTTGTATGGATGTTGATGTTAGACGAGCCATTCTGTATGATATACTGAGTGATGACATTCTTAAGGGGAAATTGTCATGTTTGGGGTTTTACACTATAAACACAGGGGAAGTTTGAGTACCTGTGGCATTATAGATTTAGGATTACCGTTATTACTATGGTGAAATCTGAGTGGCCATATCATTTTCCCTTGAAAGATCCCAAATATGAGATGAAGCTGCGATTTGGTGCCTACAATATTTAACCATGCATGGTGAAATTTGAAGAAAACACCCCATCCATCTAAAATTTTTTTAGGAAAAAAACAATGGAACAGAATTGAACGATTTTGCAACACCACTTTACCTCATGTTTTGACTCAATAATTATTTTATGGTACTGTTTGGTAGATAAATCCTTCTGTCTCTATAGGAAATGCAATTAATCCTCCTAAAAAAATTTTAAATTCTTTGTGCGTTGAGATTTGTTGATTTATTCTTACACTTACTTGGATCATCTTGAACTTTCCCCATTAGTCTTTCAAAGCTAATCTTGATAACACATGGTTGGTGAAATGATCTGAGGCATTCTTTGTGAACATGGAAATCCACTTTAAACTAAAGAGCCTACCTATGGATGGTATACCTAGTCACCTCTTTTTAGCCTTTGAACCTTTTTTTGGAAACCGCATTACAAGCCATTAACCATTTAAACTTTATCCCTATTTGGAACCCTACCCTCCTTTAACTTGAAAGTACAACTTTAGGCTAAAATCCTAAATTGGGGGTGGTGAATCTTATAAGAGGTGATCTTGGGCCATGGTGTTGTAAACGAGTGCCTTAAAGATAATCAATGAGGAGTAATGAATAGGAAAAACAAAGGGACAAGCAAAAGAATGAAAAGCATGACATTGCATAAAGGAAAGAAATGAGAAGAAAATTCTTTCAAAAATGGGTGAACCAATATGGTAAAGTAAGTCACATGTGTGATTTAGGAATGAATGAAGCGGGCCGTGATCCAAAGTTTTCTTTAATAGTGTTTTATGTGGAGTTCAAGGAGGATGTAGTCATTTTTATTCCAAATGCTTATCCTAACATTCCCTAAACCTACATAACAAGCTTGAAAAAGTCCTTCAAGATCTTCAACCAAGTATTTTGAGTTAGCAGTGATTGAAAATAAGGGAAAGAATATGGCACGATACTAATATTTAAGACTTTTCTTCTGTGAGGAGGCATGTAAACTAATATTTGGATTAATTGCATGCAAATTATCTCTTCTATATAATACCATGAGTATCTAAATTAATTTCTTGGGGTTATGTTTGGCTAGGTAGTAAATTTGTGTGGGTATTAATTGGTAGTTCAAATAATAGGTTAATACTGATTGGTTTTGCTTTTAATGTATGGTTGAATTAAGAATTATGGGTGAAAACCTCAATTGTCTTGGATCCCACATCATCATTTAAAGAGGGATATGGGTGAAGAGTAATTGGAAACAACGCCACAAATTAGCTTATTTGTTAGCACTATCCTAGAAATAAGAGTGTTAGTTAAATTGGCTATGTTCTTGTGCATCATCTCAGAAATAATGATGCTTAATTTGAGGCAGTGGATTGATACACTTGTCATGATCATGAGATATTATAAAGAATCCATGAGTGAAATTTTGTGTTTCATCCAAAGGTTAACACTAAGACCCTAAATCTAGCCTACCCAAAATCCTAAACAAAAATTTGGACTAAGTCTTGATTACCCACGTATGAACACTACTTAGGAGAAGATAATCACAAGATCCCTCTTGATTTGATAAACTTAACAATTGTTCGACCTCATATTAGTATAATTTTGTGATTGTCTTCAACAAATTTCAATATTCAAACCACTCAATTAACTTTCATGTTTTGTTTTAGTTTCACATTATGGGTTAACACATAGCTAATTCTGAACACACATAGGCGTTGAAATCTAGCTTGCAAACCTCGAGGATCTGATCCCAACTCATGTTGTATATATATTTTGACAACGACCGCCTTGCATCGTAATAATGGTGTAAGTTGAGAGTTATCACTGAGCTAAATTATGATATATCTATGATAAAATGCAAAAAAAATAACTAATAGCCTTTTTGGGATTGCTTATTTCCCAAAATAAGCACTTAATTTTCGAAAAAAACCCTTTTTTCAAAAAAAGAAAGAAGAAGGGTGTTTGGTAAACTTACAAAATTTCTTTTAAAAATAAGCAGAAGCAATTTTCTGCTTCTGTGAAGAAGCAAAAATTTCTTTTTCTTAAAAATAGCAGAAGGAAAAGCATAAAATTATTTTTTAGGAAAAAACTATCCCTATCACACACACACACACACATATATATGTATATATATATATATACATACACACACACACCCCTTATTAATTAATTATCATATCTTACAGGTTTGATTAATGTTTGATTTTTAAAATTTTATATTTCATATTTACGTCTTAATTCTTTATGATGTATATATTGTTATTTTATTTTCACTCATTTTCTTTAAATAAATTTTAAAATAACATTGATGATTATGACTAAAGAATATATAAATTTTTTTATTATTAATAATGATAATAATTGATAGATGAATCACGTTACAAGATTGTATTTTGACATCACATATAAATTTTTTCTCAAATATTTAATTTTAAATAAATAATTCATGAAAAGTGACATATTTGTTAAAATATAGTATTTATATATATGTATATGATGACTGCTTTCTCGTTGTAAATTTTGACACCATAAAAATATATTCATAAAAGATAACAAATAATAGATAAAATTTTATTTTAAATATTTGTCATCAAGTAGTAGACGTATATGAATTTTGTTGCTTAGTTTTAGAATTGAAAAGGTAAAACTATATCCAAAAGAAAAGGTATCAAATAACAAATATTATCTCATTTAGATATTTGTAAGCATGAATATAGTGTTTGCTAACTTTTAATAAATTTGACACAGTAAAATGAATCCAAAATATAAGGTAACAAAAGCAAGATAGATTCTAATTAAATATTTGTTTGACCTTTTCATCAAACTTTCTATTCATTCAACGAGTTTATCATATTGCATACATTCTCCTTCATCTATAAATACAGATAATATTTCTCATATATACATATACTTTACTGCTCTCCAAAATGTAAAGTGAAATAATACTTTCAATTTTTTCACTCCAGTTTGAGATGTACAGTTGAAAGAACATTTGGAGTTTGGAAAAATAGATTTTCTCTCTGACGGTCAATGCCATCTTTTAAATTCGAAACTCATGTTTATCTTGTTACAAATACGATGGATATACATAATTTCATAAAACAACACTCTATTACTGATAAAGATTTTAACTATTATGCTAACGAAGACATCATCACACAGATTGAAGAAGCAGACTAGCCTTTTGGTATACCTTCAGAAATACAAGACAGATATTCTGCAGGTATAAAAACATTGGGTGATAAAATTAGGGATGAAATCGTTGAGAATTTTTGTGAAGTATGAAGAGCTTATTATTTTTGTTGTTAATTTTTTCATAAATAGAGATTTAATTTATGAAATAACTTTTTTATTCATTTTTGTTTGACATTTTAAGTAATATTTAAATTATTTACGTAATATATCACCATTTAATTTTTTTAATGTATTTATGTATATAAATATCGATTGAAAAATTTAGAGTATGTACTTTTTTAATTAAATAAATAAATTAATTAAAAATATTATAATAAATAGTTAAAATAATTTTTCTCTATAAATTGATTTTAATAATAAAAGTCTATTCATAGATGTCCTTTTTGGTCCATTGTCTCAAAAAAGCCCTTCTTGAAAATGATTATCCAAACACAATTTGATTATTAAAAGCACTTTTCGAATGAATTTACCAAACAGAAACTGCTTTTTTTAAAAATCACTTATTTGGAAAGCCATTTTATAAAAGTGTTTGTCAAATATGCAATTTTGTAACAACAATCCCAAACGAGCCCTAAGTCAAGGTACAGAAATGAACTTGAATAATCTCCAATATTGTTGTACAAAATAATTAATTTAGCTGCAATAAAAATATAACACAAGGCATCAACACATGCCAACATCACTATGCAATATAAGTAAATAAATTGAAACAATAACGCATCACAACGCATAACACAAGCAATAAACAACTACAATATTGGCTCCCATAGACAAATGGTGCAGAAAGTAAATAACTCATCGCAGACTCCCATACGACTGGTGAGTACACTCAAAGTGAAAATAAGGAAACCATTAATCGTTTACCATAACCAACTCGTTATTTAACAAACATTTCACAATTTTTCATCAATCGATCATTTATCAACATTTGACAAAGTAACCATATTTATGATATTACTATATAACAACTAAATACCACATATCCACTACTCATTAGTGATTGACTATCCAATATTTATCGACTCACCAATATTTAACAACTAGCCAATATTTATCATCTAATCATCCTTTACTAACTAATCTTCATTTATCAACTAGTCATGGTTGATCACTTAAAAAATATCCACCACCAGTCATTATTTATCACTAATCATCAACTATATCACATTATAATCATTTATCACTAATCTGTAATTATCACTAATCCTCACAAGTCCACTAATTAAAATTTTACCACTTTTGGGCTATAACCGGCATCCCAAATATAAATATCATACCCGACATATATAAGATAAATATTGTATCCATACATAGGGCATAGCCGGACTCGAATATGAAGATGTACACTTAGGCAGATCAATATAATAATCCTCCGGCCTTGCCATATATACGATATCATCATTCATCCTTTGGCCAGGCTAAGTATAAATATATCATCATAATCGTCCTCCGGCCTTTTCGGGTATCAATATATCATCAAAATATTCCTTTGACCTTGTTGGGTATCAATATGTAATCATATTCATCCTTCTGCCTTGTCGGGTATCATTATATCATCATACTGATCCTCCGGCCTTGCTAGGTATCAATATATCGTCATAGTTATCTGTCCACCTTGTAAAGTAGCAATATATGATCATAACAATTTCCCGCCGTACCGGGTATCAATATATCATCATAAGTATAATCCAAAATCAATCCATGTACAAATATATCATCATAATATCCTCCGTCCTTGTCGGGTATCAAATACCATCATAATATCCTTCGATCTTGTTGAGTATCAGTATATCCTTATAATATCCTCCGGCCATACTGGGGATCAATATATCATTATAATATTCTTTGGTCTTGTTGGGTATCATTATATAATTAAAATATCTTCCAGCATTGCCGAAGATCAATATATAATTATAATATCCTTCGACCTTGCCGAGTATCAATATATCATCATTACATCCTTCGGCCTTGTTGGGTATCAATATATTATCATAATATCCAAACTCAAATCGGTAGCCACATCATCATAGTCAATAGCAAAACTAATGGCACAAGTGATCATATAATCAAGCATCATGATATCAAGTATAATTAATAGCATAACTTTCAATATAATCAATAAGCATGACTTCAAACATAATTCATGGAACAATTGCTAATATCATCAATAGGGATGTTTCCATGAACATTTACTAGCATAATTTCTTAGCATGATCATAATCATAAGCAATATCATATGCAATGACTTGTCAATGTACTATTCAGTGGCATATCATTAGCATAAAAGGTAGCTTACAATATCTTGAGCAATAGCTAATCCATGGGATAATCAATAGTTTATTCATAGCATAGTCAATAACATAATATTTGGCTTAGACAATATCATAATTAAGGGCTCATTCAATTGTTTATACGATAGTCAAATCAATAGTAATAAAATAGCATAATCAATAACTAGTTATAATCTTAACCAATAAATCATACATATGGAATAATCGTTTAGGCATTACTTCCAATATCATTCATCTTGACCACAAGTGTCATGGTTCCTCAATATGGCCTAAAAATGGAATTCTCTAGGAATTTAATAAAAATATAAGGATTTCAAGAGAACAAATCATTAATCTTAACATAAGTGGGTTAAAGAAATCACTTCTAAATCCCCAAAATACATTATAAGGTGAATTCTACCCCGAACGAGGCTAAGGTATCTAAATCCACTCTTAGATACATACCAAGCCATAATTAGCCCTAAGGTAGAGATACTTCTTAAGCACTTTAGCTAATTCAAATAGTAACTAAGGAAACCTCCATTAGTGCAAGAAATTAAGGGAAATTTATTGTAAGCATGCGTAGCTATTGTATTTTACCTAACTTGAGTAATCTAAGTCATTCTCATGCTTAACATGAGTAATGAAGTCCAATTCCCCTAAGGCTTAAGGAAACACGTCAAGTGTTTCAATTCTATCATTTCAAAATAGCTTAACCGGTCCAACTAACCCAAGTGTTTCATTTCATCAACCCAACATCTAAAATATATCCTAATATAACACAATATCATAAGAATACTATGAGATAGCTTAATATAACATAAAGGAAACCTAGCATACCTCAACACCCAGGAAAGTTCAATGAACCACTAAACCATTGATTTTTCCTTCCAAGAAGCCTCCATAAGATACCAAGCTATCAAAAACACATTCTACTCTTAAAAAATGAGAATAATGATACCCATATTTCACCATTATTTTTCAGGTCCCAAAACCACATCAAAACCCCCATAAGGGTCCCAATTATGAAAATTGCATTTTCAAAACCAGCCCAACAATCTTATAATCTCAGATAATCATTACCCTAAAAAATGGACGAAAATCAAGCTTAATTGGGCTATAATGAAGCCCTCAAAGTTTTTGGGTTTTAAGCAAGAAATCAAGAAATTTCACCAACAAAAAGGTGAAATGTTACCTCAAATCAAAAACTAACCACGAAAAGAGATATTAATAAAGCTTTCCAATTATTAAAAAGATTTAATTTTAAGGTCTCACACTATTTAGGATTCTTAGATCTCAAGGAAGTGATGATGAATGACCAAAATTATGGAAAATGATCTTTTTATACCCAGTCAATTACCTAAGAGTCGTTGTCACGACCTTGAGACTTGTGATTGTGGCATCCCCTTTTTGCTATATGAGACACGATCGTGACCATCAGTGCATAATCATAGCATCTAGTTCTTTAAGAATGAGTGTTGATTGTAGCCAATATTGTCAATATCACTATGCAACAGAAACCTAGTGCACCAAATTTTCCAATTCTAAAATAGTCTCGACCGGGTGCTCGAGATTCATTTGGATTCCCATATACTCAAATGAACTGTGTAACCATACAAAATTCAACATTCTAGACTCAATGGCACAATTGCATTTTCCATCTGAGGTCATTTTGACCAAATGTGTGTCCCATACCCATATTTTATTTTCTTAACTTTCCGACCAATAGGTTGAAATAAGATCAGGTGACTCATGACCAAAAATAAAGGTCTACCAAGACCAAAATTAACTTTTCAGAGCTACTAGACCAGTAAAAATATGCATACAATGTCATTTTACTGAATTTTTTTCTTGGTGGACTTTTGGAACTAGTCAAGAGTTCAAAATAAAGAATTGGCTCTAAAAGCAAAAAGAACTACCTGGTAATTGAAAAGTCAGCCACAATAAGTCATAAATGACTTGGGGCAGCTATAGAAAAGCTCTACTGGCAAAAATAAGTAGAAAGATAGAAAATGACTTGAATGGTCATTACAATATCCACTACTAAAGAAACTTTCATCCACGAAAGTTAAGGATTCGGATATACCTTAATTATAGAACAAGTTAAAATATTGAGTCCACATCTCACTCTTGATCTTCAAATAAGCCACCTCCATTGGGTGGTGCCTTCACTAAACCTTAGGTACATAAATCTCTCTAGTGCGCAACCGACTGACATCACAAGCCAAAATAAGGACAATTCTTCCACAAAGGTCAAACACTTATCCAACTGGACTAAGTCCAATGTAAGCACATGATACAGATTAGGAATGTATCACTGCAACATAGAAAAATGGAAAACTAAATGAACAGTGGCAAAATCTAGAGGTACATCTAACTTATACGCTACTATATAAACTGTGCGGAGGAACTTAAAAGGTAGAATATATCTTGGACTAAGCTTTATCTTCTATCTAAACCTTATTACAACATTCATAGGTAATACATGAGGAATACACAATCACCAACTCAAAATTTAAAGGCACAAATCCAACAATTTGCAAAGTGCTTCTACCTTGTCTAGGTCACTCTCAACCTATCCTAACTCACTCTAACTCTATCCAACGAATCCTAAAGTAAATCAATGACATGGGGACTAACATCCAAAGTATCAAACCATCCAATTAGTGAACAACACCTCGTACCATATAAAGCCTCAAAAGGCGCCTTTACAATACTTGAATGATTGTTGTTATTATATGTGAACACTGCCAAGGGTAAGTGCTTCTCTCACTAGCCTCCAAAATACATAACACAGTCACAGAGCATATCCTCAAACACTTGAATAGTTTGCTTCGAATGACCCTCTGTCTAGGGGTTAAAGGCTATACTAAGATCAACCTGAGTGCTAATGTACTCCAAAAACTGCTCTCAAAAATATCAAAGTGAACACAAAACCACGGTCCAAAATAGTAAAAATAGGCATACCATACAAACAAACTATATCCCGAACATAGATATGGGATAATCCCTCTCACTGAAGGATATCTAAATAGGAATGAAATATCTTTTCCTGGTCAAATGATCTATAATGACCTAAATACCATCGAAACCATGGGAAATGTGAGGAAACCTCTGCTAAATCTATGGTAATCTGCTCTCATTCCATTCAAGAATGGGTAACCTCTAAGTTAGACCACTTGGTCACTAATGCTCATCCTTTACCATCTAACAACATAGGCAATGAGCTACAAAGTCTACCACATCTCTCTTTATACCACTTCACTAATAATGTTGTCTCAAATCTCTATTCATTTTACCTATGTTGGGATAAATAAAATAGCTGGAGCTAAGAGTCTTATAAAAAATCTAAAAAATCATCATTAATCCTAGGAACACAAATAAAACCATCAAATCCTAAAACACGCTTAAAATATATGGTGTTTCTCTAAGACTCACCACTCAACACCTGGTTATGAAGGAAATATAGCCCACTATCCTCAAACTAATGATCTCGAATTCACTCAATTAGAAAGGACTTCGCCTCTACACTAGCCAAAATCCTCCTAGGATCTAAAATATCAAGGTAAACGATCAAGTTTTCTAAGGACTAGATGTCCCATTCCAACAACCTATGAGAAACTAAAATACAAGCCATGCTACCCATACTAACTGCCTTCCGACTAAAGGCATCCACTACTACATTTTCCTTACATGGATAGTAAAAAATAGATAATCATAATCCTTAAGCAACTCTATCCATTTGCGTTGTCTAGAATAAAGCTCCCTCGGGGTTGAAAGATGCTAAAGACTATGATGATCGATAAAAATCTCACAATGCATACCATAAAGATATTGCTTTTAAATTTTAAGCATGAAAACTACTATCGCCAACTATAAATCATGAGTAGGGTAGTTGCGCTCCTGAACCTTATACTCTCTAGAATCATAAGAAATATCCCAACCCTTTTGCATACATCACAATCCAAATCAACACCAAAAGCATTACAAAACATGATGAATCCCTCACCTTTAAAAAAAGAGCTAAGACAGGAGCCGACTTGAAAAAATCCTTAAACTTCCTAAAGATCGACTCACACTCCTCAGACAATCAATATGGAACCTTCTTCTGAGTTAATCTAGTCATAGGGGTTGAATTTATCACCACTTGAACTAGGCCCTGGTCGTGAAAAATATCTCAAGTGCACTGAGGATCGGAGACTACCCTTTTTTCCAAGCCAAACAGGTTATAACTCTCCTAGTATCGGCTGAAATTTGATCATATAACTAGATATAACAGTTATAAACTCAATGACATATAATAATGTTAACAACATAACCCACTCCATAATATTATCTTAGAAGCCTCTATTAATCTAAAAATAATCTAAGTTGGTACATTCCCCGACACTGATAATGGCAACGACAATGACAATGTTAATATGCACTCTTTAATTCTAGTTTATGAAAAGAATTAGATGGAATGATTAAGTCTTCCATGGAATGGAAGCTCACTATTTCCCTGCAAATGATCAATAAACTGAGACAATCCACCTAACACTGCATAGGAAAAGTAGGATTGCCTCCGAACCCTGTATCGCGTGGGTGTGCAACATCTGAAGACTGTTAGTGGGTTGAGCACTAACATATAAGTCAGGGATAAGGTTAAATTAATGACAATTAAAAATCCAGTTCAAATCAATTTACATGTTGGAATTTATATATGTATACACATACAATTATACAAAATACAGGGATAGGGAACAAGGCTTAACATGCACTTTAAAAGTTTATCCTGTGTTATGTAGCTTAACCATTATTTATCCAAACACACATACAATAAGGGCCCCATCTCTCACCTCCTGGTCGGACCCAATGTCTATATCTGTATTACACACAAATCCCATTTTACATTCAAACACTTGTGGAACCCATAAACATTAACCACAAATTGGAGCTAATAATCAATATCCATACATTTGCACCCTACTCAAACATAACCCTGAGAGGGAGAAATAGCAAATCATAAAAACAATAAGAAAAATAGACCAAAGTTTCCATCAAGTAGATTCATAAAATATAAAGAAAATGCAAATGACACTTTAGGTTCCAATGAATTCTCACTGGGATTTGCCAATTTTCCACTTAAGAGTCGCTTTAATGTCTTCTTCTCCTTAAATTAGTACAAGTTTAAGTTCCAAGCTCCAAAAATCCAAAAACCCTAAGCTAAGATAAGGGTGAAAGATGAATAATAGATAATGGATGGATCAAAAATGAGCTAAAACCCCTATTTATGCCCCAATTTCATACTAACCAAATATTACAAAAATATTCTTAAAACTTTTCCGCTCTACTGCGATCGCCGTCTCTTGAATTCGATTGCGGTACCACAATCATAGTAGTCATATCACGAACGCCCTTTGGTTGACTTTTTGACTCACCGTGATGGCAACCCTCAATCCACGATTGCGGTAACTGAGAGTTGGCTCTTAGGCCTACAATTTTAGCTTTTATTCTTTTTGTTTACATTTTTTCTCTTTCACCTTTTTCTTAGCTCATTTTTATCAAGTTTCCTTGCTCATCTTCTCATTTTAAATTTATCCTACATAAATGAGCATTATGTAAGAAAGTAACGACAAATCAATGAAAAAGTATGACAATTTAGGCTTAAAAACTGCTAGTAAGTTGTCAAATTGATGACTTATCAACACCCCCAAAGTTAAAATAAGGCTTGTCCTCAAGAAACTAAGAACAATTCAATGAGAAAGGTTATTTTTCTCAAATCCACCAAAAAGAAAGGTATAATAAAGGAACAAGCTAACAAAACTATATAAACACCTTCAAACATATCGTGGCAACAAATGAACCAAATGTTTTCAATAAGTATATCTTTATGAAGCAAGAATGAAAATTTTTATCACATGGATCTTACAAATCAACAAACCATCTTAAGAGGAGAAACAAAATCTTCAAATATTATCTCAATCTTCATGTAAGACCCCACAAAGTTCCCTTGTAGTTTGATCATTGAGCGTGTCAACTGAACTGTAATTTCGGACATAAAAGATTGAGAAGAGAATTCCTAAGTTATTAGTATTTTAATCTTGTTGAATTTTTAATAAAAATGACTTTCTATAGTGTAAAGAATTGAATTATCATTCCAATGATGCCAATTTCTGGAAAATCCAACATCGAGGTAAAAAGTTATAGCCATTTTACATAGAGTTATCGGAACCGCCCAGGTGCAACGGACAATCTGATAGACCATCGAGTTTGCGATGGACCATTGATCAACCCATCACAACCTAGGGAGTAACTCCCTTTTATGGCCCAAGTGCAATGGCCAGGACGACGGACTGTCAAGGCTGCGATAGACTATTGCTGAAATCGTCGCCACTGAGGTAGTGTGGTCTCATCCTAGCCAATGTGGGATGGATGATCTGATGGACCATTAAGACTATGAAATACCGTTGCTAGGAACATCACATCAATTCAGTGTATTCTTTTTCTATGCAACGTGCGATGGATGATTCGATGGACTATCAGACTAGCGATGGACCGTCGCAGCCCCCGTTCAGTATTTTTAACTCATTTTTAAAAGGAATTTTTGGAATTTTCCACTCTTTTATCAACCAGATATATTCTAAGCATATCAAATAGCTTCATTAATCATCCAAAACACAAGAGAGATAGGGGTTCTCCCTTAAGATCAAATCTAAAACCCTTCTCCAAAAATGTAAGAACTCATCATAGATTCTACAAATTGAGTTGAGATTTGATTTCCCCAAGTTCAAGGGTTGCAAGAATCCTCTCTAAAGAGTAATAGTAAGAGTTTAAAGCAAGATTGTTCCCTCAATTTCATAATCTAAGATATGTGGGGTTTTGAACAAGGGAAATCCTTTCACCCTTATGCCCAAAGGGTTATTTAAACTATAATTTTCTGCAATTTATGAGATTTTACATGAAATTGAATTGGGCTCTTTTACCCATTGTTATTGGTTTCAAGTTTTTCATGCTTCCCATGAATTAAGAGTCTAGTGGCATGATTTTTACATATTTTCATGAGAAATTGCAGCTGGATCTATACCCCATAATTTTAATCATTTAAAAGTTAATAGTTTAACTGTTTGAGACATTAAAGTATATGAGTATGTTGAGATTATGAGATAAATTTCTTTCACTTCCATATTTGTACATGAATTATGATTCTATATGCTATCTATTATGCATTATGATGATTTTTAACTTGAGATTAAATTATGGGTCACTAAGCCCTACTTGGGACTTGCAATTTTATGAACTCTTATGTTATAAGCACCCATTATTTGAGTATTGTGAGATTATTATGAAATGTTTTGA
Organism: Capsicum annuum; assembly: GCF_002878395.1. Taxonomy (NCBI): domain Eukaryota; kingdom Viridiplantae; phylum Streptophyta; class Magnoliopsida; order Solanales; family Solanaceae; genus Capsicum; species Capsicum annuum. The sequence goes on along the minus strand of NC_061115.1, from coordinate 115,422,377 downwards.
ACTAATAGTCATATAGCTTTGAAATCCACTCTACCATATGAGATTATAGATTTGATTATTGGGTTCTTATGAACCATGAGATTATTTTGAAAGTAGATTTCTATGAGATTAGCGAGATAAACTAAAGGGAGTAGTATTTATCATGGAGTTAGGTAAGTTACCATGATTTCTTACCCTAGAACTACGTGCCACCATAGGTTTGAGATTTTGGACCTAATACCAAGATGATTGGGCCCAAGGCCGAGATAAGTGATCACTGAGTTGAGGTTATACTCCTTGGTAAGAACATGATGCCTCTCCCCAATGTGAGGTTTCTTCCTTAGGAGGACTAGACGTTAGACTCCATGTGGCTCGCCTGGATTATGTCGGTTAAGAGAACCTCCCTAAAACTAAAGTATTTGCCATTGAGATAGAATATTTTCCCTAAAGCTTTGAGATGAGATATTTTCTAAAATGAATGAATTGCTTTTGAGTATTTTTTTCAAAGAGGGAAGTAGTTTTCTATACTAATAGGAGTTGATAACCGGTTTTTAAACTAATGAATTGTTTTGAAGTATTTTTTCCAAAGGAGGAAGTAGTTTTTTCTACTAATAAGAGTTGATCACCAATTTTTAAACAAAAGTTATATGGTCCTAAGTTCCATGTGTTTGAGTTCAAAAAAGTTATAAGTTCTTGAGCATTAAAGAAGTTTTACTCTTCATGAGATATGTTCATGAGTTTAAAGTATTGTTTAAAGTTTCTTCGACCTATGAGTAATGCAAATAAGTGAAGAGCATAGATTTTAAAGTTAAAGTATAATGACTCATGAGATTTGTGTTTCAAGCTTCATCATACAGGATTTATGATCTTTACATTTTGACTTATTCAAGCTTTGTGAGTCATTTCTATTACATGCATGATTTAATTAAAGAATACTGATATTATTTTATATAAATGTATACACACCCATGTTCTCAGTACATTCTCAAGTTCTGATCCATATATATCTCTATGTGATACATTGTCTTATAAGGTAGGTTCAGGTGCTTATCCCCTACCTCATCAGTGATTCTTGAGTACCTTTGTCTATATTTATCCAGTGGTGAGTCATCATAGTTTGAGGTCATAACTTTAGATATTTTAGTATTTGAGTGGTTATGTTATTACTTTTAGTTCATTTTGAGTCAGTTGGGGACCTTTCCTAACAACTCTCTAGTTTATTATGGAGTAGTAGATGTTTTGTCAGACTAGTTATCAGATTGTGGTTGTGTTGAGATTTCTAGTATTATAGTAATTTATACCTAGTAATATATTCGTATTTCCTTTCATTTGATATGGTAGTGCTAGTGTTGTGTATATTTTTTCTTAAAATAAGTCATTATATGTAGTGACAGGCTCAAAGGGTTAGCTTGGGGCTACTTGTAGCCTTACGCACCGTGTGACATCCCAGGAGGTGATTTTGGGTCTTTATAGATAGGGTATCAGAGCCTAAGGTTTTAAGGGAGTCCCAGGGAGTCTGACAAACTGCGTTGAGTCGAGTCTTGATCATTGGTGTGTAACGTGCCGCATCTATGAACAAGAGGCTACAAGATGTTTTAGGAAAAAATTGTTTCTTTCTTTTAGATTCTATCATTCCTACAGTTGTCCTTCTTATCTAATAATTCATGCTCTTGTATTTTAGAAAATACCTCTCTGAAGAATGGATGCCTGCAAAAATGATAATGAGCAACCCCAACCTGTTGATCCTTTGAATGAGATAGTGTCTCATGCTGAGTTTTTAGTGACCTTTTAGGCGTTAGCCCAGGAAATCAACGCTAATGTTTGGGCCAATAATTAAGCTGCAGTTGCAAATCATTAGGGAGGTGATGTAGTAGGGGCTAGGATTCATGCTTTCAGGTAGATGAATCCAGCAGAGTTTTATGGGTCTATGGACAATGAAGACCCACAGTTGTACCTTATGCAGGTGAGGAAGATCACACAGGTGATAAATGTTTTTGAGGAGAAATATGTAAAGTTAGCTTCTTACAGATTGAAAGACATTGCTTATGACTGGGTTGTATTATAGAGGAAAGGTAGAGGTGGGGATGTTGCTCCTATGACTTGGTAGGTATTACAAGATGCATTAATGGATAAATTCTTTCCACTTGAGATGAGAGAAGAAAAGATTAAGTTTATGAACCTGAGTCAGGGCTCCATGACTGTTAAGGAGTACTACTTGAAGTTCAACCAGTTTGCCAAGTATGCTCCTAATTTAATTTCTGACACCCGAGCTAGTATGAGTAAATTTGTGATAGGTGTTTCTAGTTTGGTGCTAAAGGAGTGTATGGTTGTGATGCTGCATAGGGATATGGATCTGTCTAGGTTGATGATACATGCACAGAAAGTAAAGGCAGATAAGATTAGAGAGAGATAGAGTGATGGGTAACAAGAGGGCTAGATTTGAGTAGCATGAGTATAGTCTACCTAGGTTCCATGGAGAAGACCACCCTCCATTTTAGAGACATCCGTCTATTTCACTGCCTTTATCTGTTAGTGTTCCCGCTCCAAAAGGTAGGCAGGAGCAAGGGAGTAGGTCTTTTATTTCTAGATCGTAAAATAATGTTATTAATAGGCCCTAATATCGTCCCTGTGCTAAGTGTGGTAGGGACCATCTCGGTGAGCATTTCACAGATTTGAGGGGTTGTTTTGGTTTTTGCTAGTAGGGCCACAGACTTAGATATTGTCCGCATGCTAGGCAGGGGAACATAGATGCCTGACCTTAGGCATAAACTACTACTGCACCAGCTCATGTACCCCATCCCGCCCCTACTCAGGGCGCTTCATCTAGTAGTGCTGGCGGTTACTGCCAGAACAAATTCTATGCCTTACTATCCTATCAGGAGTAGGAGGTCTCTCCCAATGTTGTTATTGGTATGCTCCGTGTCTTTTGCCTTGATGTTTATGTGTTGTTGGACCCTGGGTCAATTCTCTCCTATGTGACCTCATTTGTGGCTGTGAATTTCAAAATGTGTCCCGAAAAAATTCCTGAGCCTTTCCTAGTCTCCACACCAGTAGGGGAGTCAGTTGTTGCTAAATAAATGTATAGAGGTTTTTGTTACTGTTCTTCATATATTCATACTTGCTTATTTATTAGAGTTAGACATGGTGGATTTTGACCTTATTTTGGGTATGGATTGGCTTCATTCTTGTTATGCATCTATAAACTATCATACCCATGTGGTTAAGTTCTAGTTCCCTGATGAGCCAATTTTTGAGTGGTCCAGGAGTTTGGTATCTCCTGAGAGTCATTTTATCTCACATCTCAAAGCCAAAAAGCTAATATCTAAAGGTTGTTTCTATCACCTAGTTAGAGTCAAAGACACTAAGTCCGAGGCTCTAACTATTCAGTCAGTGGATATTGTTAATGAGTTTCTTGATGTTTTTTCCAAAGATCTGCCAGGGGTACCTCCCAATAGAGAGATAGAATTTAAGATTGACCTTCTTCCCGACACTCAGCCTATTTTTATTCCGACATACCATATGGCACCTACCGAGCTTAAGGAGTTGAAGGAGCAACTCAAAGATCTTTCAGACAAATGTTTCATAAGGCCCAGTATTTCTCCTTGGGGTGCACCTATTTTATTCATATGAAAGAAAGACGGTTCTTTGCGTATTATTGACTATTGTCATCTTAACAAGGTCACAGTAAAAAATAAACATCCCCTTCCGAGAATTGATGACCCTTTTGTTCAGTTGCAAGGTGCAAATTATTTCTCCAAGATAGACCTTAGATCTGGCTATCACCAGCTTAATTTAACGGATTGTGATATTCCAAAGACAACCTTCCGAACCTTCTATCGTCACTTTATGTTTCTAGTCATGTCTTTAGGGCTAACCAATGCCCCAACATCCTTTATGGACCTCATAATTCGAGTGTTCAAGAAATATCTGGACATATTTGTCATAGTGTACATAGACGACATCCTTGTCTATTTATGCAGTGAGTATGATCATGTAGATCAACTTAAAATTGTCTTGCAAACTCTTAGAGATCACCAGCTATTTCGCAAATTCCGTAAGTGTGAATTTAGGCTAATATCAATAGCTTTTTGGGGTCATATTATTTCAGCTGAAGGAATTAGAGTTGATCTTATAAGACAAAAGTTCTTAGAAATTGGCCTAGACCTATCTCTTCATCTAACATTAGAAGTTTCTTGGGTCTAGCAGGCTACTACCATTGTTTTGTTAAAGGTTTCTCTTCTATTGCATCTCCCATGACCCGATTAACCCAAAACAAAGTTAAGTTCCTATGGTCAGATTCCTGTGAGAAGAGTTTTTAGGAGTTAAAGACTCGACTTACTTCAACCCCTTTGTTGACTTTGCCTGATGGTGCAGATGGTTTTATGGTGTATTTTGATGCCTCTATAATTAGCATGGGTTGTGTGTTGATGCAAAGAGGTAAGGTTATAGCCTATGCCTCTAGACAGTTGAAGTCGCACAAAAAAAATTACCCAACCCATGATCTTGAGTTAGATTCTGTGGTCTTTGCTTTGAAAATTTAGAGACACTATCTTTATGGTGTCCATGTTGATGTGCTTACAGATTATAAGAGCCTACAGTATGTGTTTACTTAGAGAGTTTTAAATCTTAGGCAGAGGAGGTGGTTGGAGTTGTTCAAAGATTGATATGCATGTGTTGTATCACCTACGAAAGGCCAATGTAGTGGCAGATACCCTTACCAGGTTGTCTATAGGTAGTGTTGCTTATATAGAAGAAGGTAAGAATGAGTTAGCTCGCTATATGCATTGTTTTGCTAGATTAGGTGTTAGGTTGCTTGATTCAGTAGAGAGAATCATTTTGGTGAAGAGTAGTTCTGAATCCTCTTTAATTTTGGAAATGAAGGACAAGCAAGATAGAGATCCTAGTTTTGTCAGATTGAAGGAGTCAGTTAAGGACAAAAAGGTAAAGGTTTTCTCCTAAGGGGGAGATGGCATGTTGAGATTGCAGGGTCGGTTGTCTATTCCATGTGTTGATTATCTAAGGCAGAGGATTAAGGTTGAAGTGCATGGTGAGCAATATTCCATTCATCCCGACACTACCAAGATGTACCGCGACTTGTGGGAAATCTATTTGTGGAATGGTATGAAGAAGAATATAGCTGGGTTTGTAGCAAAGTGTGCAATGTGCCAATAGGTTAAGGTAGAGCACCAAAGATCTGGAAGTGTGATAAAAGAGTTTGGTATACCCACTTAGAAGTGGGAGGTAGTAAATATGGACTTCGTGATTGCATTGCCTCTTTTGCGTTGTCATCATGATTCTATTTGGGTGGTTGTAGAAAGGCTGGCTAATTCCGCACATTGCTTACCCGTGCACACATCTTATAAAGCGGAGGATTATGCAAGATTGTATATCCAGGAGTTAGTTAGGATGCATGGAGTTCCCTTGTCTATCATTTCAAATAGGGGTACTTAATTTACTTCTCAGTTTTGAAGGGCATTTCAACAGGGTCATGGTACCCAAGTTCTTTTGAGTTTTGCTTTTCATTCGCAAACAAATGGTCAGACTGAGAGGACCATTCAGACCTTAAAAGACGTGTTGAGGGTGTGTGCTCTTGATTTCAAAGGAAGTTGGGATGAGCATTGGACATTGATAAAGTATGTCCCACTTACATATATTATTTTTCTTATGTCAACCTAATGTGATATCAAGCTCATGGAAATAAAACCCTCAAAATAGGTGAATACCAAGCAAAGTTTGGGCTCAAATCAATCCCTAAAAGGTTTTGGTATTTTCGATTAAAAACTATAAAACCCCATTAAATCCCAAGCGTGACTCAGACCTTTAAAGCTTGTTAAGGGGTCCTAAACTTAGGAAATTTCAGCCAAGTGTTCATACTTAGAGTTATTTTATCCTTCGTAGGTTGGCAAATCTATTTCACGACCCTTATGACTTTTAAGTATTGATTTTTAGGTTAATTCATGATCAGTAATGTTAGTAGGTGTTCTAGAACATGTTTTGCATTTTTTGGACTTTGTTTAAATCATATTTGAAAGATCAAACTAGTGGATCGATGAGATCTTGATGTGCCGAATCGCCTATCATTTTGATGAGTATTTTTACTTAGCTCTTAGTGCTAATTCCAGTGAACCAACGTAGACTCAACGTTATGTGTTGGTCATCACATCACTGCCAATGACACAACACGTCATTTTGTGCGTCACTAAATTAGTTTTTAGTTATTAAAAAGTTGCATCCTCAGGGGTAATTGGGTCTTTTCCCACTTTATGTCAGCCCCTAAAATATGAAATTAAGCCCTTTTAAAGAAAAATTTCATTCCCTGTTTGGAATTTACTCAAGAACAAAATCCCTAGGAGATCAAAATTTCAAACTCAAGGCTTAAGATTTTACCATCCTTCAATAAGAATTTAGCAACCAAGGTATGTGAAATGTTCATCCAAGGGTTTCCTTCCATCCTTGGAGTTCAAGAAACTCTTTCTAAATACAAGTTAATTAATTGCATAGATTTTATGTTGGATTTTGAATATGTTAATGATTATGATGTTAATGGTGATCTAATTCCATGATTTGTCCCAAGTACATACAAACTAGTTTAATTATGAATTGAAATTTTTGAACTATATGTCAAACTCTTGAATTGCAAGTTGAATATAGAATCCAAGATATTACTACATGTTTATTGATATGTGAAATACCCATGCTCCACAAGTGTTTGTCAAAATCCTTATGTGATTAGACTAGTCCAAGCATAATATGTTATTGTGTGATATCAATCATGCACAAGATCATGTATAATAAGTGTTTGACTAAAGATGTCTACGTGAATGTATTATTTTCAAGATAGTACCATGATGCTACTAAAGTCATGCAGTGATTTACTTTTCATACATTCGAGTCCTGGGGGTATTTAATACCCGACAATTTAGCTCCTTATCTAGAGCCAATGTCAGTTATAGAATAATCTCAGTTATGTCATGATCATTAGTACTCTTAGTCAGTTACTGAACTCAGGAACAATTCAGTAGACTCAGTACTAGTCTAGTCCAGTTTAGTATCCAGTTCATACCTCAGAAATTCAATTAGTTAACAGAATTTAGTAGTGTTCTGTCAGTCAGCGAACTCAGTGAACTCAGTTCAGTTTAGTTAGATAGTATATTCAGTAATAGCACAATTAAGCCTAGTATAAACTAGAAATCAGTTCAGTATCTATTTAGTTAGGAGTAGGATTCAACACCGAGCAAACCCAAGGATGATGGCATTCCTGCCAGAAGAGGGTTTGACTCTTAGTAGCAATCCCTGCATTACAAAACTATGTAGCCAGCGTAGGCTGAGATATCTTTCTGCCAGACTAAGGTTGATACATCTCATATTAGTTTTCCTACCAGCGATGGTTGGAAAAAAGAGCTTCCTATCAGAGAGGGTTAACTCATAGTAGTCTTTACCCGTGGCAAGATACTGACACCCTTCCAACTTGGGTTATAGGTTGGACCCCAATATATTTAGAAAGAGGCATGTCGGTTAGATGATTACCTCCTAGAGTCTCATTTTCTATTTTTAGAATAGAACTCAACTTAGTTCTATAGAAATTAGGACTGTCAGACATAATTAGTCAGTTCAGTACGGAACTCAGAATAGTTCCACAGAATTAAGAATGTCAGATATAGTCACCCAGTTAAAAGTAATACAGTATCAGTAAACTTATTTATTAGCAAAGAATTAATTCAGAACTTACTATCCAGTGTTATCACGACCTCAGTTACAGTTTACATATTCATGCATGTACTCTCATTCAGTTATACTCTTGTTATTTAGTCAGTATTGTTCATGCATATGAACCCATGTATCTTAGCCTACCTCATTTAGCATAACAATACATTCAAAGTATTGATGCATACCTCTCTTATATACTATGATGTCTTATATCATGGGTTTAGACGCATGGGCTCCCGATCATACTTAGCAGCTCGATCCATCAGTAATAGACTAGTGGTGAGTCCTTATTATTTGAGGATAGATTTATTATTCCAGTATTTCAGTACTCAGTTTATTTTAGTAGTCAGAGTTAGTTGTGGACTTGTTCTATCAACTCCTTGTTCAGACAGTAGAGGCTTTCCAGACTAGAGTATTTTAGAAAGATATATCAGTATTCAGTTTTTAGTACTCAATATTTATTTACAGTTTTGAACCTTATGGAAAGTGTCTGCCTAATTTCTGTATAATAAAATATTATTATTCAGTTCTTACAGCTGGTACCAGTCATAGTTTAGCTTGTGGTCCCTTCGAATTATGAGCACCATGTAGCATCCGAGATACAGACTCGGGGCATTACAAAAAAAGAAATCAGGCATAAAATTGAGGATTGTTACCTTAAATCTAAACATATTCACGATAAAAAATGTTAATTAAGATTCCAAGTCACCCCAAAGACTCAATTTTGAGTTATCTCACTCATTTAGGGTTTCTAGGTCTCAAGGTTAGCTAAAAAAAATTGCAAGAATACAGCCTAAAGGGCCTTTTTATAACCATAATAAGTTGGGAGATATTGCTATTTCAATCTAGAGATGGAAATATCATAAGGGAAATCGCAATAACCCTATGGTGATTGGGTTATCCACCATGGGCACCAGATATTAGTAATGTCAAAATCTTATTTTTGATCCTCGAAACTCATTTAAAACCATATAAACATGATCTAATAGTGAAATTTAAATGTAAGCCACATTTCAGATCCAATGGAATCATAAAAAATTTTATCAGAGTTTGTTTCAGCAAAAAGTAGGCCCCAAACCTATAATTCCATTTTTCATAAAATCCGCACAATAGCCCAAATAAGTTTAATAGCCTTCGGAACTAAAACAAGTGTCCCCTATCCTAAAATAGATGTTCCAGATATGATGGAGAAGTTAGATTTTCCATCTGAGGTCATTTTGACCAAATATGGGTCTCAAGTTAGAAAATTGGAAATAGTATGTGGGACCCAAACCAAAGGTCTAACTAGTTAAAATTGATATTTCATATCTATTGGCATAGTTGGAATTTTCTTCTAAGATCATTTTGCTGAGGTTTTTGCCTAGTGTCTATTTGGAACCAGCAAAGACTTCGATATAGGGAATTGATTCTAAAATCCAAATGAATTGCCCGACAATCAAACTGTCAGTCCCAACAATTCATAAATGACTTGGGACACTATGGAGAAGCTTAAACAGAAAAAATAAATGGAATTATGAAAAATGACCTGAAGGGTCACTATACTGAGAAACATGTATTCTGAATCTAGAGCTATTATGACTCGAATTAAACCTACCCTATTATCGGAGCCTCTTATCACTGCCCCCTTGGTCCTTCTGATGCATTTCCTCCATAACCTAAGTGTTATCAGAAACCTCAGTAAAATACCTACAAACCACAACCAAACTCTGTGTAGACAAAAAGTCTCAATCTTTGAATAAAGTAATGAATCATCTTATACTCAGTAGATACAATAGAAATAGCATACCAAGCCAACTCATAAGAGCCTCATAATCCACAAAAATTATGGATCTCTGCTCTAGCCTTGACCACCTATCACTCAAGCGATCACTAAGACTGTTGGGCATATACTTCTCCAAAAAGATATCAGAGAACAAAGTCCATGTCAAGGAGTGAGATTCAGCTGGCCTAGAATCCAAATAACCTTTCTAGAAATGTCATGCTGCCAATTCTAACTAAAAAGTAGTACAATACACACCACGAGTCTCAACTAGGAAAAATTATGGAGCCTATCCTCATAAGCAAATAAGAACTCACATGCAGTCTCGCCTGGTGCACCAGAAAACCTAAGCAAAGCTAATCTCAGGAATGTACTCAACATATTTTTCTCCACAATAGACTTAGTAGGTTGGACAACTATTGGATGAGAACTTACTAGCAAGGAGGGACCTCAACTCTAGGAGTCGGAGCTACAAGTTGTGCCCCTCTCTAAATACTACTCTAATCTGCAAACTATGTATTATTAGACGATGCATAAATAGCTAATCCCTAAAGATGAACCAAAGAATCCTTTATCATGAACCAAAGAATACTTGAGCATGGAAGAAAAAATAAATCCAGTTAGACCTTAGGATTTTTCTTTGACAATCGCTTGCAAGGGTGAAAGAATCTTTGTCTTGGAAGTGAGAATAGGTTCTGGGAAGGCCCCTATCCTTACCTCTAGTTAGGGACAAATCTCTAGAGTTTTCAAAACCTCTAGGTCTTGTACGAATAGAAATAGGATCCCTAGGCTTAATTTTAAGACCCTCATCTCATATAGCTGTAGCACGTGCCCTATCTATCTATGAATGTGTGAAACCAAAGGTATGCTTTAGAAACTTAGTCTTTTAGTAGAAAATAAGTTAAAGAAGTGAATAACTCCTAATAATATCTTATAGCCTCCTAAAGATAAGAAACAGACATCATCCTTCTGATCTGTGGGACTCCACATGATACTTGCTCTTGTACCAATAATACCAGGATAACCTAAGCTCTGATACCAATTTTTCATGACCTAATTTTTAAGTCATGAGGACGCATATTCTATCTCTTTCTTAGATAAGTCAAACTATAGGTTGGAGCTAGATGCAATAGGCTAAATTTTAGGTAAATATCCTAATAGCAAAAAATTAACAAATAATGACATAAATAGCAATAATACAATAATAATGTTCTAATACACAGATAGGAAGTCAACAACTATCCCAAGAGCTACTACGAATGAATTAAGAGTAATAAAGATTCTAATATAATCTATCTCAAAGATGAAAGACTATACATAGTGTAATACCCTGTATTTCTACCTAGCCTAAAATCATCCCAAGAATGTTAGAAACTTACTTTGGAAGATGAATCCACTTTTGTACACCCATTTTTACGATTTTCTCTTTTTTCATGTGAGAAATTCAATAAGCTTTCCATCAATATAAGATTCGTCTAAATCCGATAATCGGGTAAGAAGTTATGACTATTTCAAGTTCCTATCATAAAACAGCGTCATATTAGTCAGTGGCGCGCTGCACTACAAAAGAAAATGGCATTTTTCAAATTCCAGTTGGGGTCAACGATAGTGGCGCATTGCGACAAACTTTGAGGTCACAAACAAAGTGGCAACACGATGGCTCTGCGTTGCGGCATCCCATAATTTCCCAGTTGTTAAATTCTACTGACACGATGCGATAGCACCGCATTGCGCCAGGGGTCCAGGTCAGGAAATTTTCACTTAAAAGATGCATCTAGGATTAAAAAGGTCCATTTCCCACCCCTATTTAAGCCCTATAACATGATATTTAGCTATTTGGAACCTAAAATAAACTAGTTTCTCTCAAGAACAAGCTAGGGTTTCAATTGGGGATTCAATTTCAAGAAAGTCTCTCTGTCAATCTTTGCTAAACAAAAACTAAGGTATAAGTTGTGTTGATTTATGGATTCCTTTCATCAATAAATCATAAGAACCCTATTTTAAATTATGAATCATGGTATTTATGTTGTGTTTGGATTGTAACTATATTTATCTTCTTATATGATTCGTACATTGGAATATTTATGTGGTTTGCATGAAACTACATTAGCCAGTGAGTGAAATCCATAAATTGAGTTATTTATACTATGTCAATTTGATGGTTGTGCCTATGCCCTACGGGTGCATGCAAGGTGTTTGACAAAATACCAATGAATATAGAAATTATGCACTATAGCTAAATTGTGATCTAAAATGACTTCCATGTTATTCTTATGTATTGAAATTTGTTTGTTGGATTGCTCATAAGTTATCCTTATGAAATCATGCTATATATACATGATATCTTATTCACGTACCAAGCTATGATAATCATATACCCAAGAAATATCTCCAACTATTGTATTATAGATTGTTGATATTGGTTATGTATTAAATAATGTCATGCCTTGTCAGTTTCCTTCCATCGATTCCTAGGGGTACTTGTACCTGAAAAATATAGCTATGTGCCTAGATTTAGTGTCATGTTTTCATGATATCCTCAGTCAAGCCATGGTCCATAGAACCCAGTCAGTCTTGTGACTCAGGAAAGCTCATTAATTTAATAATCTCAATTGTATTCTATCAGCTAACGGAACACCATTAATCTAGTTTAGTCCATTTCAGGTAATCATGTTCAGTGTATATTCAGATGGGAGTAGGAATTAGCACCGAGTGAACCCAAGGATGGGAACTAACCTCTTATATGAGGGTGTGATTCTTAGAAACAATCCTTGTGTTTCAAAACTATGTAGCCAGCATAGGTTAGCCTATTATATAAGCATAGATAAGGTGGCTTAACCTGTTATATGAGGGTTCCCACCATTTTTACTAGAGTTACTTGTTATATGAGGGCTACTCATAGATTGTCCTTACCAGTGGTACGGTATTGACACCCTTCTAATTGGGTTTATAGATTAGACCCCAACTTAGCCATAATGATGTATTAGGGGCATGTCAGTTAGATGATTACTTCCCACAGTTTCAGTTATGGAATTCAGGACTGCCAGATATAGTAAACATAGAACAGTACAGAACTCATCTAGTTCTATCAGAATCTAGACTGTTGGGTATAGTTTCTCAGAATCAGTTATTTTAGTTATACAGTTATTAGTATCTCATGTTGTCATTACTCAGACTTGGTAATCATGTTATCACAAACGCAGTTACAATTATTATGTATTCATACATATATTTTCACGTTCATAGTATTCAGCCAGTTAGTATAGATCATGCGTGCAAACCCTTTGCATTCATCCTACGTCACATGCATACCAGTATATTCAAAGTACTGACGTATTTGCGCTATGGTATTTTATACCTTAGGTTCAGAAGCACGAGCTCCAGAGCATCAGTAGCATTCTAGTCTCTACAGTCAAAGTTAGCAGTGAGTCATCATCTTTCGAGGACATGATCATTTCTTTATTATCTCATTAATTAGTTTATTAGTTAGAGTTAGTTGGGGATATGTCCCATCATCTCCCTATTCAGACGGTTATGTTTTAGACACTTTTTAGACAAAAGTATGTTTAGAAAGTTATGTTTTTGGGATTTATACCCCATCCTAGATGTTATATTTTAATGGATATTACATTACCGTTTGAACTTTATGGCCTTTCAGTTCATGTTTCTGCATCGTACAGTATCATGTAGTATACAGGAATAAATATAAGTCATGGGTAAGATTGTGATCCTTCGGGGACATGAGTACCGCGTAGCATTCCAGGTACCACATTTAGGGCTTTACACATAGATAATATAAGGAAAAAAGGTTATTCCGACTCTAAGAGCTCACTCAATATCTAAAATTGATCCTACATAAACGTCGAATATGCGGCGATAACTACTATTCAGATCTACACCAAAAAGATACAGAAGTGTTGTATGAGTACCAAAACCATGGGTACTCAACAGGCATCATCTACCAACTAAGACAAGTTATGATATAAATAGGATAAGATATAAGATAAAATAAACTATGTCTAGGCAAAAGGGGAAAACCTGGAAATAAGCTCCAACAATGTTGTAGATAAATAAAAAATGCATATGAGATAATGACATAAAGATCATACCATTATAGCAATAAGATTAGCCCCATAAGCCAGTAAGTGCGGAAAATTAAATAACCCAATGCAGTCCCCTAAATGCATGGAGCGTACAATATTAGAAACTAAGTAACTAAATAGTCATAAATCACCCAATTATAATGCCATAACCAAGAATCCATCCGAATCACATCATCTCATACATAATTCCCAATGTCGGACTTGAATCAAACTCAACAACATTATCATTATTAACATCATTCATCAGACTTAAACCAAAACTCATATTATTAAGATCTTTATCAACTATTGGACTTGAATCAAAAATCAGATTAATAGCCCATATCAATGAACCATATCAACAAGCCATACCGATAGACTAACCCAACAGATTATTCCATGTCAATAGTCATAATCATAAGTTATTTGAATAATTGTACCTATAAGCCACCAATCATATTTGTAAGTCATTGATCCAAAAATATAAACCATAACATATTTACGAGTCATATCATTTATATATAAGTCATATCATATCTATACATCAGTAATCATTAATCACATCGACATTTGTATCATTAATCATGTAAATAGTCTATATTATTAACCATATTTGGGATCCATATTAATCATTATATATATAAGTCATATGATCATTCATATATTTGTAAATCATATCATTAGTCATGCCAGAAGCCATCTCAATAAACATATATATATTCCATATTATTAATCAATACTCGAAATTAGCATTGATCTTTTAATATCCAACTACAACCTCATTCAATATACTCAATATCCTCAAGTCCTAAACATAAAATTTATAAGGGTTTAACATGCGTGAATAAATCTACAAAAGTAACACAAATCTTGTCTTAAGGTCGATCGAAGGGTCCCATTCTAATCCTTAAAATCTATTTTAGGAAAATTCTACCCTAGACTAGCCTAAGGTATCTAAGTTCATTTTTAGATGTTAAGTAAGACATAAATAGCTCCAATATAGTAATCCTTCCAAAACATGTACAACTAATGAAATTTCCCCTAAATTAAGCAACTAAGTAAATTTCACCCTAAGCATTAATGACTAAGGCACTTTCACCTAGTTTGAATTTATAAGGAATTTCTATTACAAACCTAAACCATGAGGCCTAAATTACCTTTGACATGAATAACTATGTTAATTCCTCCAAATCTATCATTTCAAAATAGCGTAAACGGTCCAAATAAACCAAATATTCTCATTCATACTTCTAACACCTAAATCACACCCTATATCTAGCATAATATCATAAGCATATTACAAGATAGCTTAATCTATAAAAAAGGTAACCTAGTCTACCTGAACACCAAAAAAAACCTGAAGAATTTGCTTAATCACTGATTTTCATTTTTGTGAAGCTTTCATAAAGTGCCAGACAATAAAAATCATAATCTACTTATAAAAATAATAATAACGATGCCCGTATTGCACTAGTGTTCGCATATGAAATTATCTAAAAATCCTATGTGGGGCCTATTTATGGAATCACACATTCAAAATCAATATAACATCCCTCTATTCTCTAGGAACATTTATCTTAAAGAATGGGCGTATTCCGAGCTATAATAGTTCTAAAATGAAGTTTCCAAACTTTTATAGATTTTGGCAAAAGTATGGAGAAATTCATCATGAAAATAAAAGAATCTTACTATAAATTCACCGTGAAATCACGTAAATTTTTTATGCTAAAGCTCCACAATCTCCCATAATTTATTCTCCCAACAACTCCCACTTTTTAGGATTTTAGCTACTAGAGAATGGATGAAGAAGGGGAAAAAATCATGCCAATTAGGTATTTATACCATTCCTAGGTGCAAGGGTATCACTTAAGCAAACTTTAGGTTACTTAAACAATATTTGTGCTCTAGCACGCCTGTCGCTGATGCAATTAGTAGATCGCTTACGTGATATCTGGCTTTCTGAGCTATTATCTTGTACATGACACTATTATCACTTATATGATAGCCCTGCAACTTCTAATTTAGTCACTTAATCAAAAAAATGAGTTTCTTAAGTGATACTTGTTGGGGTTTTCTAGATTGCTTAAGCGATCAAAGGCATCGCTAAAGCGATACACCAGCTCAAGCTCTACCAACTCCTCAGGATTCATACAGAATCTCATATACGTAAATGGACTATTATACCCTATTAAATTTGATGTTCTGTACTTAATGATGCAGTTAAAATTTTCATCCTAGGTCGTTTGAGGAAAAGTGGGCCCTACACCTACTTGCCATTTTTCTTAACTTTCGGCCAATAAATTAAAATGAGTCTGGGAGCCTCAAGACCTGAACCAAGGGTTCACCCAACTTAAAATTGACATTTTAAATCTATTGGAATGGTTAGAATTAGCTTACAAGGTTTTTTAACTAATGTTTTTTGGTGATAAGCAATTTGAAGAAAGGAAGGATTGAAAATAGAAAATTGGCTCTAAAAACTAAAAAAACTAACTGGTAATCAAACTGTCAGTTGTAGCATGTCATAAATTGTGGGGTAGATATAGAAAATCTTTAAACAAAGTAAATAAGTAGAAATATAGAAGATGATCTGGAGGGTCATTGGACTTCTCATACTACCAAAATAAGGTGTTTGATTCTACATATACTTGAAGCATGATTCTAATCTTTGCTTAGATTTTATGTGTGTTACACCATCACACCTACTGCAACTCTAACTGATGTTTATCATGTAAATATCCATAAAAGATCATATAGTAAGTGTAGTATCAGTACAAAAAGACGTACCTGATAGTACCATACGCCAACTAAGGCTAGAAAGTATATAACAACAAAGTGCAATCAAGAAGAGGTCATGACATAATAACTTATCATACTTCACCTACTTTAACTATCCACCTTTCACTTATTAAAGCATTAAAATTTATGCATAGAGCATGACTAACTGTCATAATTTAATGAATCAACCCTACCTATATCTTTTATGCACTCACCTACTTGCAATAACTCTATACTTTTCTCTCTCTCTCGTTAATTCTTTTTTATAACCTCCCTCGATCCCTATTTTATTTCCATTAACCATTTGAACTGCACCAAAAATGATATTTAATAAAATCTCAGTAGCTTCACACAAAGGGACAATATAATACACATCAAGTATATTACTTTACACATAAGAGAACAAGACTTATACAAAATCTAGGAAATACCTTATAGTTAAACTTTACTTAAATGCACATTCCAAACTATCAACTTAAAAACCACCGATTATCCGTTTTGTATCATTGAATTAAAATTTATTCATATGTCAAGATCTGATTTCCAAGTCATGATGGCACCTACTCTACTCCGCCAGTAGGTAAGCCAAATTGTAGCCCAAAACTATAAGTAATGGACTAATTGGTGGAAAGGTGGCATAAATAACTGAAAATTGCAAGTAAAAGAATTACAAGCCATTAATAATATAATAATATTATAGCATAAGAGAAATAATAACATTCCACGACCTACTAATATTGTTGCTAGAGCCTCTAATCCAAATAAATACAAGTACTGTCAAGTCAATATATAATAGTCTAGAAAATGAAAAGTCTAGAAAAAATAAAAGAAGGAGAAAAGGTTAACTCCAGCTCCAAAATCTCACCCTATCTCCAAACTTTGGCCAACATGATCTCTGTGTCAACGAAAACAACTAGTACTTTGATATACATAAAAAAATGTACAAAAGTGTAGTATGAGTACAAAAGTCATAGGTTCTCAGTAAGCATTATCGACTGACTAAGCTAAATCATAATATAAATATAATGACATGCGAGTTAAGTAAGTTAATTCAATGGAACAAGGAAAAATTTGGAATAATTCTCCAAATTTTGAAACTAGACAACTGTAATAATAATAATAATAATAATAAAGAAAAGGACAACTACCTTTACATAACTAGCCCACATAAGCCAGAAGGTACAAATAAAATAAATAACCTAATGAGGGCCTTCACTAGCCCTGAGGATGCAAGCAAGAGAAGTAATAACAATAATTAAATCAAGTATCTATATCTTAAAACAATAACTATAGATCCTGTCATATTGTCAATCACCAGACTCGAACTTGTTCCATAACCATAATAATTAATCTCCCAATATTGTAATTTAACTGGAACTCATATCATAATTTATCAAACTTAAATCAAAACTCATATCATAAATTATGTGAGAATTAAATCGGTCTTAAGATGATAATCATCAAACTCAAATCGAAACTAATATCATTTCCCAAGTATCAATGTAGGATAACATATCTTGCATCTAAAACTCCTTGCTAAAAGAAAAAATTATACTAATGTGCAAGGTCTATTGAGTCTACAAGGAACTAATAACAATCTTTACCTAAGGTAGGCCAGAGGGCCCACTTCTAACCCTAAAATCTGTTCTAGACAAATTCTAATTTCACTACTAGATAGTAAATACACCATATTTTAGTCTTGAGATAATAATTCTACCTAAAGAATGAGTAATTAAGATAATTATGACTAATTTCGGTTCCTCAACTAGATAAAAGATCCTAATCAAACTAAATTGTAATGACCCTTTATGTCATCTTATAAATTTCTTCTTATTTTTGCCGCTAAAGCTTTTCCATACCTTTCCCAAGTTGTTTATGTGTAATTTGTACTAGCAGTCTGATTACTTTGTAGTTCATTTGGTTTTTAGATGTAACTTACGATTTGGAAGTCTTCATTCGTTCCAAATGACCATCGAGCAAAAACTTTAGTAAAATGATCTTGTATATAAATTCTGAGCATCAAGAACTTCAGAATGTCAATTTTATAGAAGGTAGACCTTTCGTTCAGGTCTTGAGGTATCCTAGGTCATTTTGACCTACTGGTTAAAAAGTTAAGAAAATAAAATACAGGTATGAGACCCATATTTGGCAAATATCCTTGGATGGAAAATTTGAGTGTGCCATCATATTTGGAATACAGAATTTGGTATGGTTACATAGTTTGTTTATGTTAAGGGATTCCTACTGAATCCCAAGGGCATGATGAAAACTTGAAAATTTTCCAAGTTTTCAACTTTTATCTGTTTTGCCGAAGTTTGCAAGACATAGCTGCAATTATGAATTCTCATGCAAAGGAAATAGTGCAATCAATAGGTCCTATAACAAATATGATCAACTTATGTATGGCAGTGCAAGCACACCCTTCTAGTCACGATATCCACTTATAAGGGCCTTGACTAGTTATAAGAAGATCCCTTCGTCTGCAATATTTCCTATTTTAACTCGTGTCTTGAGAGCCAAAATCCCTAAAATTGTATGTTAACTTAGAATTAAACCTTGTGGGTTATTGGAAAGATAAGTTAATATATATTTATTGATTCTCTTATGGATTTAAGGGAAGAATCTTTTAAATTCATGGTTGAATTTCTTGATTATTTGTTCGAATCCCAAAAACCTTTAGGGCTTTATTTTAGCCCCAAATTAGATTAGTTGATGCCTACTCTTGAGGGTAATAACTCTATAAGCTTTATATTATGTTGGGTTTTTTTCAAAAACATGATTTTTTCAAGTGGTATTACTTTATGAACTCACATATATTGATTAGTTATAATACTATGAGTAACTAAACATCCTTATTCTAGAGAGGCTATGAACCTGAAAACATAATTTATAATTGAGTTGGTTTATTGTTAATTAGCATGTTGGGTTGTTAATATATTTGTGTTATTACTATTCTAGTAATTTAAGACCTCTAGGATAAACTTATATATCCATTATAAGCCGATAAGAAAGAACAATAGAATAGATCATGGGATGTATGGAGTAGGATATTAAACTTTAAAAGAATTGAAGATAGGATATGCAGTTAGGATAGGATTATACATAATTTGCCTATTTAATTCATATATGGGATGAATTACAAATGCATTTAAGTTAGTTCTCACGTCCCCTCTCAACGATATAGTTATGGGGCTAACTAAGATAGATGATTTAGAGGATGATCGTTCCTAAATCATGTTATCAACCCCATGAATCAACTACCAAGATAGTTAACTTAACTAACGAGATTGTATAGCTTAGTAGTATTGTTCATAATGCCTTGACCATGGATTTCTCCCCATTAGTGTTCCAAACACTTTATATTTCTATATTATTTATTGTTACCTTTTAATTTATAAAATTGAATTCTCTTTGGTTACGCTTGCACTTGTTTAATCTCATTAGCAAAGCTAGATTTAGATTGTTGCCAAACCAAGTCCATGTGGGTTCATCGGTCTTGAAAGAGATATTTTATTAATTGCACGACTACGTACACTTACGTAAGCTCTAGGATGCTATAAAGGCCAAAGAAGTAATAGTGCTCGATCTCAAGATTTTTAATAATAGGATAGAGGTTGATAAGGCAAAGATCGAGGTGATTAATAAATTACCTCCACCAATTACTATAAAAAGTATTCCATGCTTTTTAGGGAATGTTTGATTTTATTTTATATTTAACAAAGATTTCTTTTTAATTACAAACCCTTGTTCATGTTATTGGAGAAGAAGGAAAAGTTTATTTTTTATGATGTGTGTCTGAAGGTGTTTAAGTGATTGAAAGAGAAGTTAATTCCAGCCACTATTATTGTGTCACCTAATTTGTCCATGTCATTTGAAGTTATGTATGATGCTAGTGGTGTGGTACTATGAGCAGTCCTAGGGTAAAGGAGGGAGACGATTCTACATCCAATCTACTATGCTAGAAAAGCACTTAATCCTGCTAAAAAGAATATTCTGACTTAATAAGACTTGTTTGTTGTAGTTATTGCATTTGATAATTTTTTATGTTTGTTTGACACAAAAGTAATTATTCATACTAACCATGCAACTCTTAGGTACCATATTGTTAAAAAGAATCCAAATCCGAGGTTGATTTGTTGTGTACTTTTTTATAGGAAATTGACTCTGAGGTCAACGATAGAAAGGGGACTAAAACCAAGGGGTCGGACCATTTGTCACAACCTAAAGAAGAGGAAATTCTTGAATTATAGGATGAGCTTTAGAAGATGCCATTTTTTCAGACAAGAAGGTATTGGCTGCATCTCAATATTTGATTCCATGGTTTGCAGATTTTTGCCAATTATTTAATGAGTGATATGATTCTTGAGGAGCTTTTATTTCAGAAGAAAAGAAGTTTATGCATGATATGAAGAATTTTTGTAGGTATGATCCATATTTGTTTTGGATTTCATAGATGGACTAATTCGAGAATATGCTCCAGAGATAGAGATGATGAGTATTTTATAGATATGTCATTCATCACCTGTTGGGGGTTATCATAGTGGTGTGCAAACTGATCATAAGATTTTTTAATGTGCATATTACTAGCCCACTATTCACAAAGATACACATGATTACATAATATCGTGTGACCAATGTTTTGACAAGGGTACTTATTAAAAAGGCAAGAGCTGCCAATGACTATAATCCAAGAGCTTTAGCAGTTTGACTTATGAGGTATCAATTTCATAGGTCCATTTGTAAGCTCCTATGGTTTGAAGTATATTTTGGTAAACTTTTGATATGTGTAGAAGTGGGTGGAAGTAGTTTCACTTCTAATAATTAAGGAAAAAGTGTTACCAAATTTATGAGAAAGAATATATTTTCCAAATTTAGCATACAAAAAAAGCCATCATTAGTGATGGGGATTTGCATTTTTGCATTCATCTATTCAAAGTCCTACTCAAAAAAGATGGTGTGAAACATAATGTGGAAACACCTTACTATCCTCAGTCAAGCATGCAAGTTGAGGTCTCCAATTAAGAGATCAAGCCCATTTTGATGAAAACCATAAATGTCAATAGAACAAACTAGGATAGGAAGTTGGATGAAGCATTATGGTCTTACAGAACAATTTTTAAGACTCGTATTAGTGCTTCTCCTTATTAGCTTATGTTTTATAAGTAGTGTCACTTTTATGCTGAACATGATTATAAGGCATTGTGGACATTGAAGAGATTAAATCTTATGTGGAATAAAATGGTTAAGTTGATACTTAAGAAATTGAACAAGATGGATGAATTTTGCCTCAGGGCATATGAAAGTTTCGCTTTGTACAAATCCAAGTTTCACTTATTTTATGTCAAGTTGAAGTCACCATAGAGGGGCTCATATCGAGTGGTGACAGTATTTCCCTATGGAGCGATTGAGATTGAAAACTGCGAGGGCCTAAAGTTTAAGGTGAATGGCCAATGGGTAAAACACTATCTCAGTAATGTTAAAGAGGTCAAATTTGTTATATGATATCAGCATTAATGATATTTGAGTAATTAAAAATGCTCGAGGTGTACCATGATGTGAAATTAGGCACTGCATGAGAGCAACTTATGGGTTAGTTTGGTGAAATTTGAGTAGCCAAACTATTCACATCATGCTTCTGCACTAATAAAGTGTTGCCTTGGAGTCAAGACAAGGATTATGTTCTTGTTTCCTTTTATTTTTAGTGTGTAATATAGGGAAATATATGTTGAAGTATGTAGTGCATCATGTACTAAAACGTAACAAATAAAGTTTCTAGTGCCCAGGCCCAATGGGCCACCTAACTAATTATAAGGTAAGTCATGACCACTATAAAAAAGTGATTGATGTGTCACGATTTCATGGAACATTTGATGCTTAAAACAATGAAATTATGCATTGAATTTGTTGTTTTATCAGATATGATATGAGTTTTATATTTATTACGGGTAAATTAAGTCAAAAGTGGTGTTTAACTTAAAAAAAAAAAAAGCTCTTAAATATTAAAGTACTGGTCAGGGTATGAGTCGTTTAGCCACCTTACGACTCATAGCCAGACTTGTAAGGTTAACAGAGGTAGAAAATGAGCTGAGGGAGTGAAGTATAAGATAAACACGACTCACAAGCAGTGACTATGAGTCATGATGAACAACCATACCGATCATAGTAAACAAAACTCCTAAAGATTGATGAAAGAAGTCCTAGTGGTAACAAGTGTGGACCATGAGTTGTTAGGATTGACTACGACTCGTGGTGAGAAGTCTTGCTGATAAAAAAATCAGATGCCCTAAAAAAAAAAAACACTGAACTGACAATAACTAGCAGTCTACGTCATGTAAGGACACATGATGAATCATGAACACTGAAGACAAAAAGGATCTATGGCAGCAGGCAGTGAGTGGTGACCAATCCTAATGACTCATTGCTAGAGTTGTTACCACTACCGATATAGTTTTCCTATTTTTTTTAATTTAGGTTTTCTTTATTATCTTGGGATACTATAAATACCCTTGTGTTATGCTTTTATTATGTTATGTACCTTTGATATTTTTTCAAATAAATTGACTTCTTTCTACTCAATACTTTTTTCTTGGGTTTTGGTTTCATATTTAATTGATGAATTTGTATAATATTCTTTTTATTCATGTGCAATTAATTATATGTCTTCTTCATTAATTATTATGGATTTTTTCCTAACCATGAGCGACTAAATTCCTTTACTAGGGTTGTGGGAACCCTTACGGGTTTACAATGCAAGGAAAGAGGGGAGTTTATTTATATTGTTGTGATTACATTTATTGTAATCATCTTTGGATAAATTTCCTCCTAAACTACTACATAATCTTGGTAATTGCTTGTATTCAATATCATTCTCACAAGGGAATTCGAGATGGGGAAAAGTAGATTATGATAGTGATTTAAGGATGTCAACCTTCGTCTAATAAACTTGAGACTCAAAATATGATAGTTTTACTTGGATCACGGACAAGGGATTGTAATGGTGATGCCCTAAGACTCAAAAGGTGAAAGTCAGATTTATCAATGTGTTCACATGATGGTTGATAATACATAGCTTGCCAGACTTTGCAAGCAGAATTGTGGGATAGCTAAATCGACCATGAGAAACTTATTGAGTTATTAGCTAGGCAGAACATAATACTAGTGTCCATATCCTATTGTTTACAAACCTAAATCAGTCAATTTCAGTTAAGTGTTACTGTGATTCTCAAATCCCCCATTTAATTTTCTGCACGACTTATGGTTTTATTAAGTTTGAGATATAATTACATACTATTCCTGTGGGTTTGTCCCAAAATTGGTTTGGGTTACTATATTAGACATTGAACGTAGCTTGGTGATAGATTCCAAGACAGAAGTAGAGAGAAAGATGGTGATTGGTAGGGTAAAGATGATAATAAAGAGATGAGTGAAAGATATATTCCACCAGGTAGTCAAGATACTGAGTCAAGAATAGAAGCAATGTTGTCCTAGTAGGTGAAAGGCCAAGAGAGTCAAGAAAACTGTCTTAAGTAGATTAAGGCAAACATATCAGGTTTGAACCAAAAAATCAAGTCGCATGCTATAGTGATAAAACTACAAGTACAATAGTTTGGAAAAATCTTTGATATATTGAATCAAAGACAGTCTGACACTCTTACCAGCAATATAGTGCAAAATCTAAAAAATGATAGTCATTGTCATGTTATTACCACTAGGAGTGGTAAAACTACCATGGTTCTCCCTATGCCTGCAGTGGAAGAGCCTAGGAATGATAGTGATAAGATAGATATTGATGATACACCTGTAACAGAACCTAAAATATCACTAGGTGTTAAATATATTGGTGATATGGATAAAGGGAAAGGAAATATTGATGATCCAGTGTTGAAGAATACTTCAAGACCTCCCCCACCTTTTCATCAAATGATGAAAAAAATAAGAACATGGTAAATATTAGAAGTTCCTATTGGTGTTGAAGAAGATATTTGTCAATATTCCCTTGGTTGAGGTATTTGAGCAAATGCTTGGCTATGCAAATTTCATGAAATATTTGGTCACTAGGAAGTGGATAGTGAGTTTTGATCCCATTGACAATGAGCACCATTGTAGTGTTGTTGATTCCAGATCGTTAGCATAAAAGAAAAAGGACCCAGGATCTTTCACTATTCTATATACTATTGGGTCCATCAAATTTTCTTTCGCTTTATGTGATTTGGAATCCAACATCAATCTAACGTAAAATGGATATTTATACTCAAGTGTAATTAGGCCACCCAAACCGACATCGATAAGATTGTGATGGCTGAACGCACGGTGAAGTAAAAAGTTGGTATTATTTTTTATGTGTTGGTGAAGGTAGTATCCTTCATATTTTGAGATGATTTTTTTCATGCTTGATTGTGACATGGAATTTAAAGTTCCTAATATCTTGGGTAGACTCTTTCCTGATACAGGTAGAGCTTTGGTGGATATAGAATTAAGAAAGATGAAGTACATACTAAATGATGAGGAAGTGATCTTCAATGTGTTCTAGTTGATAAAGCATCCTGATGATATGTGAGTCGTGTCTGTGGTAGAAACTATTAGTGATAATGTAGATGATGTTGTTATGCCCATTGAAAAGAGACTTAGAGTCGAGGTGTTAGCAGCGGTAATCATGAACTTCCTTAGTGATGGAATTAAGGAATATGATGATATAGTAGGTGAACTATATGGTAGAGTTCCTTACACTTATGCCCCAAAGATTTTTTATCTAGATTAGAAAAATAAAACAACTCCTATAGCTCTATCATCTATCTAAGAGACATCGATCTTGGAGTTAAAGGCCCTCCCATCTTACTAACGCTATACATTCTTGGGGGTTGATAATACTTTGTTGGTGATTATTGCAATTGACTTAATAGAGGTACAGGTTGAAGCTTTGATATCTATTTTTTAGAGATCCAAGAGAGCAATCGAATGGACCATTGCAGATATTGTGGGCATTTGTCCAAGAATTTTTACCCACAAAATACATTTTGGATTGAATAGTATTTTTGGCATTGAGCATCAGTGAATATTTAATGCTTCTATGTTGGAGGTTATGAAGAAAGAAATTATTAAGTGATTAGATTCTAGAATATCTTACCCCATTGCTGATAGTAACAGGGTTAGCTCAATTCAGTGCATTCCTAAAAATGGGTGGAATAACAATATTGCCTAAAAAGAAGAATAAACTTGTCCCCATAATATCAGTCATAGGATGGAAAGTATGCATAAACTACAAAAAGCTAAATACATAGACTCAGAAAGATCATGTTCCTATGATTTTTATGGATCATATGTTAGACATGTTAGCAGGCAAGGGTTGGAATTGTTTTCTTGATAGGTATTTATGATATAATAAAATTGCTATTGCTCCCGAAGACCAAGAAAAGACAACCTTTACTTGCCCAAATGGGACTTTTGCATTCAAAAGGATGCCATTTGGTCTATGCAATGTTTTCTCTGGTTTTCAAAGATGTATAATGTCGAAATTCTCTGACATGGTTGAAGATACTATCGAGGTGTTCATGGATAAATTTTCTATGTTTGGGGACTCTTACGATGACTGTATAGACCATTTGGCTAATGCTCTCCGTAGATGTGAGGAATACAACTTGTTACTAAATTGGGATAAGTGACATTTCATGGGAAATAAGGAGGGTATTGAGGTAGATAAAGCAGAAATTGAAGTTATTGAGAAGCTGCCACCTCCAGTTTTGGTAAAGGGTATTCAAAGTTTTTTGGGCAATGCTGGGTTTTACATGGATTTCATCAAGGACTTCTCAAAGATTGCAAACCCTTTATGCAAGCTTTTTGAGAAAGAAGTGAAGTATTATTTTGATGAGGCATGTCTGAAGGCCTTTGAGTTCCTAAAGGAGCGGTTGGTGTCAGCCCCTATCATTGTGTCCCTTTACTGGTCTTTACCATTTGGGATCATATATGATACGAGAAGTGTGGCCTTGGGTGTTGACCTATCCTAAAGGAGGGAAAGGATCCTGCACCTAATTTATTATGCCAGCAAGGTACTGAACCCTGCACAAAGAAGTATACTATTACCGAGCAAGAGATGCTTGCAGTGGTTATTGCCATCAAAAAATTCTAGTCCTATTTGATTGGGACTAACATCATAGTCCACACTAATCATTCAACTTTGAGAGACCTAATGGCGAAGAAAGATTCAAAGTCATAATATATTCATTGGGTTCTCCGATTACAAGACTTTGATTTTGAGGTGAAGGATCAGAAAGGCATAAAAAACCATGTTGTCTATCACTTGAATAAGAAGAAATTCAGAATGTAGGGGATAATGTTAAAATTTATAATCTTTTTCCAGAAGAGTAGACTTTGGCAGCATTGTAATACCTAATCCCCTGGTTTACTGATTTTGCCAACTACTTGGTGAGTGATCTTGTCGTTGAAAACTTTTCCTTCCAGTATAGAAAGAGATTTATGCATCAGGTAAGGAAATTTTTTCTGAGATAAGCCTTATCTATTTAGGATTTATGCGGATAGTGTCATTTATAGATGCATCTAGAGGTAGAGATGATGAATATTCTTAAGTCTTGTCATGCTTCACCTTTTGGGATCACCATGGAGAACCCGCACAACCTATAAAATATTGTAATATGGGTATTAATAGCCTACAATCTACAAGGATGATCACAAATTTGCACTCGCATGTAACCAATGTTAACATCAATGCAATATTTCAAGACTCCATGAACTCCCCTTGACCTTTATTCTAGAGTTAGAGTTATTTGATGTATGGGGGACTTAATTCATGGGTCCATTCGTGGGCTCCTATGGTATGAAATATATTTTTGTGGTGTTTCAATATGTATCAAAACGGTTGGAAGTGATTGTTCTCCCTAATAATAATGGTAGAAGTGTCATCACCTTTCTGTAGAAGCATATCTTTTCTCGATACTCCATATGCATGACAATAGGTTGAATTTATGTAATCACTTGTTCAAGAGTCTGAATGAAAAATATGGTGTGAAGCATAAGGTGGCAACACCTTACAATCCTCAAATGAGCAAATAGGTTAAGGTCTCTAATAGACAGATCAAGTCTATTTTGGCGAAGACTGTGAATGCCAATTGGACTGATTGGTCAAGAAATCTATATGATGTATTATGGGCTTACCAAAAGCTTACAAGACACCCATATATGCCTCTCCAAATAATCTTGTGTATGGAAAGTCATTCCACTTGCATGTTTAATATGAGCACAAGGCACTATGGGCGCTAAAAAAGCTAAATTTTGAGTGGCATAATCCGGCTAAGTTGAGGATGAGCAAAGTAAATGAGTTGGAGGAGTTTCAAATTCTTGCTTATGATAGTTCTTCTCTGTATAAGGAGAAGATGAAGTTTTATCTTGATTGAAATATTGAGAAAAGAGTGTGTCAGGTTGTATGGACCATTTACCATGGTGAGGGTGTTCCCATATAGTGCTATACAGTTGAAGAGTGATGGTGTAGTCCCATACAACGTGAATGGACAAAGGGTGAAGCACTACATGAGAAGTAGTGAAAAGGTGAAAGTGATTGATGATTTGATCCTTAGCGATGTCTAAGTAACCAAGGAAACTACGTTGTGCCGCAATACCATACCTGATATTGCATGGAAAGCAACCCATATTTTATACTTATTTGATTATAGGGTAACTTGTTTGTTCAGTGTGCAGTGCTGGAGATTGTAGGAAAAGACCAGAAAATTTTTGGTTCTAGGCCTAACTACCCACTTCACGAGTCGTGGTCACACTTTATGACTCATCATAGTGTTGTAGTGTGTTGGAACTCGGGCCATCTACAGGTATAAAGTTTCTAGAGTCATTACGACTCTCAAAATAAGTGACTACGACTCATCACCTTGATTCATGATGAATCAAAGCCTAGGAATGGTTTTAATCATTATCGGGGAAGTCCATGACCCGTAGTCAGTGGTAACGAGTAGTAAAGATGACTCAGGACCAGGTTCGACAATGCAGGGCTAAAGTGTCAACCCGATCGGATCTAAATGGTTTAATTAAGGAAATCCAATCCAAAGGATTGAAATTTCCATTTTTAAAACAAGTGACCCCCCCCCCCCCCCCATTTCCATAAAAAAACAAACCGTTTAAAAAACACTCCATTTTCATCACCCAATATCACAATTGACATCAACAACTCTCCCAAAGTAAGAAATTGCAAGAACTAGGGCTCAAATCTCTCATTGTTTCTAGGAACTAAAGAAATTAAATTAAGTAAATTTTGTTCATTTAATTCTTTATCTATGAAAGTATTACTTCATTGTGTAAATATTTCTTTGGTAACTTTATTGAAATACATGCGTAAATACACCTTGATCCTTTTTCGTGAAATAAATTTGCAATGTAATGAATTAATGGGAGTGAAAAAACATAATTTGCGCTAATTGTTGTTGCTGAAAATGAATTAGGAATTGTTGATGTTGTTTAAGTATATATTGTTGATTTAGACTTGAAAATCAAAATCAACCCCTCTAAACACTCATGATACAGTAGCTACGAAACTTTTAACGACTCGTAGGGTTACCTAATGAATCATTACTTGAATTGTAACCACTAATAAAATGGTTTGTTAGAGAAGTTAAGGTTCAATTAATATTATGACTCATCTCACGAGTCGTAGTCACACTATATGACTCGTAGCGAGCAATCATAATGACTGGAAAGGGTCAAATATAAAGGGAGTTGTTTTGGTTAGGTAACAAGTGTTGGTAGTGAGTTGTTGTCTAATATAATGACTCGTTAGGAGTACTAATTATTTGACCAGTGACCACTCTTTATGCATAGCCTTACCTTACAAGTCCCATCATGACTTATAACCAGAGGTCACAAATCTTACGCTGATTCGTAGATTAACCAGTCCTAGCAACAATAACCAAAAAAAAATTATTTTCCTTCCATTTTCTTAGGAATCCCTAATGGGATTTTTCAACAGGCACCAATTGCTCCAAAAGATGATTTGATAAAGAAGCGATCATCAAAGAAACAAACCTCAAAAAATCCAGCCCCAAAAGCCAATCACAAGCATATAAATGAGGACACCAAGTCATCAAGCGACCTAATAGAGGAATATCCAGTGAAGGAAGGTAGATCCATGAAAAAAGGGACCTCAGGGTGCAAAAACAACCTTAAAGGAGGTCACACTACCCAGGACTATGTAGGGGATAAAGAACCCTAGCACCTCACCAACCTATTCTCCATCTCAGCCTGAGAAGAACGGTGATGATAGTGATGAAGAAGATGATAGTGAGGATGATACAAAGGGAAATCCAGCTCTTACAGAGAATAATGAAAAGAGAGTTGATGATAATGACAAGTCTAAATTGGGAAATGAGAGTCAAAGTGAGAAAATCGATTCCCCAGTTAATCCACCATGACTACCTCCCACTCCACTATCCATTAAGCCTGCTCTAATACCCATCGTTGAAAGATAGGGGTAACCCACAATGCAGACCCTATATAACTAAGATATCTCCATAAACCCCTCCTCTAGAAACCTCTATATGGGCATTTATATAGAGAGAAAGCTAACAACGATAGGAATGGATTATATGTCTAGATTTGATCCCAAGTTCAGATAATACAACTTTGAGTGGATGACTTGAACCCTAGGACAGTATAGTGAAATACCAAATGGATCTAAAAAGATAAAATCCTCAAAGGCAACTGTGGAAGTGATCGGACCTATTGTCAAACTTGGTAATTCGAAGTGTTTGGGCAAACATCTCCGCTCAGACTATTTGTAGATTTTTGAATGGGCTAGATTTCTTACCTTCGAACAACACGTTCTAGATTGATTTATGGGTTGATGAGATGTAGAAAGTGAAGGTGAAGTAGATAGGATCGGAGGATAAGCTTATTCTTTTTTGGTGGATGGTTAGATTCAGTGCTACAAACTAGGAAGAGGATCCCAGGGTCATTAGATATATTGGTAGCTAGTCATCTATCACAAAGGGAAGCCTGAACTTTTAGGCAAATTCTTAGGGATAAAATTGGTCACTCAATTCACAATGGGGAGACTATTTTTTCAAATTGGATGTTCACTCTCAATCAACGACCTAATATCATATCATCAACAACTAAGGCCAACTTACTCTAATTATAAGCAACTAGAGAATTTCACCTAAGGTTGAGTATTATAAGTCATTCTCATGCTAAACATGAATAATGAAGTCTATCCCATATATTATAAAGTGGAACAAGTCAAGATTTCAACTCTAAGTTAACTTTGCTTAAATAGTCAAACTAACCCTAGTCTTGCGTTTCATCAATTCAATAATTAAAACCCATCCTAGTCTTATAAGCTATCACAATTATATTATGACTTATCTCAATCTAATAAGGAATAAACCTAGCCTACCTCAAATCGGATGAATGCTCAACAATCCGCTAAAACTTCACTTATTTCCTTTCGAGAAGCTTTTTCATGATGATAAGCTATCAAAACACATTCTTCATAACATTGAGCGAATATCGATTCCCATATTGTACCTTGTGCTTTGGGCATAAAAATGACACTAAAAACCCTAAGTGGCTCCCACATACAAAAAATATATTTTTGAGACCAACCCATTGTTCATTCATAGGGATAGCAATAGGGCGGTGAGGTGCGGGTTTTTTTAAACCATAAAATTTAAAGACCGCCCCGCATCAGCTTTAAATTCACATAAACTTTCCCCACACTCATGCCCATGCATACCCACACTGAACCGTCCCATAGTTTTGTTTGTTTTCATTTTTGAAATATTTTTTAACTCTATTGAAAAACACAATATTTTAAAATATGCAATTAGAAAGTAGTAACACCTAATTTCTATTATATCTCTTTTTACTAAGAAATTGTCAGAGAAGTGTAAGGTGTACAAGCAATGATCAAATTTAGATTTCAATTTATAAGTTGAATCAAGAAATTAAGATTAGAGATCAATTAGTTTATCTAATTATTTAAGTCATTGATATAGATAAATTATATAAGCTATGAAAGGCAAAGTGATTTAGTAACAAAAAACCTTTAAAATTTTATTTGATATTTTAGTTATAAAATTCTTTTACCGGTTTGAAAAGAAAAGTTATGAAATTATTTATTTGTAGTGTTATATATGTCATTTTAAGTATGATTTTAAGAAAAGAATACTTATAATTTTAGGTAGATTCATGAGAATAATACTGAATGTTAGCTTTTTTTAACTTAAATCTGCATATACCCACGTCCCGCCCCACCCCACACCACTTAAAAGAAACTTACACCTATCTGCACCACACCCACATAGCCTAAAACTCACACCGCTGCGCATAGTCTAAAATTTGCACCACCCGCACCCTCACCACCCTATTCATTCATCATTACCGAATCATAAGCCTCAACAAATAGGTGAAAACTAAACTTATTTGGGCTAAAATAAATCCCTTAAGCTATTTGGGGTTTTTGTCAAGAATTCAAGATATTTAAGCATGAAATGAAAGGATTCTTACATCAAACTTGATGTTAATCACTAAATTATTAGTTAATGAAGCTTTCAAATTACACCTTAGACTCAATTTGATGTTACCACACTACTCTAGGGTTTTTTGGTCTCTAAAATAAGTGGCAATGCCCAAAATTTTTGCCTAAAGGGCCTTTCTATAGCCATAATAGGCCCTCACTTATGGTTATCATAAAAAGGTGATCAAGGCCACTCACATGGTGATCGCACAAGTGTAATCACATTTTCTTTTGCGCGATCGCTCAAACCTCAGCATCGACAACTTGGGAAATTTCAATGTTTTCCAACAATACCTTAGGCTTCATTCAGAATCCAATATTCATAAATGAACTATGCAACCATACTAAATTCGATATTTCAGAGGAGTTGGAAAAGTTGTATGTTCAATCTAAGGTCATTTTGACCAAATCTGGGTCCAACACCTAAACTTCTAATTTTTTGACTTTTCAACCAATAGGTCAAAATGAATTTGGGATCAGTAGGATCTGAACCAAAGATTTACCCACCCCAAAATCAATATTTTAGAGCTGATAGTATAGTAAAAATTTGCATTTGAGATTGTTTTACTGGATTTTTTGCCCAGTGGCCGTTGGGAATCAACGAATACTCTTAAATAAGAAATTTCTCTAAAAACCAAACAAACTATCTAGTAACTAAATTATTAGTTCTATCAAGTCATAAATAACTTGGGGTATCTATGGATAAGCTCTAATGGAAAAAATAACTATAATTTTGGAAAAAGTCTTGGAGGGTCATTACATAACTAAACAAATTAATAGAGCTATGAACCTTGATCGAAGATATAAGTCTGGACCAATCACGAATAACCTTAATATTACTCGGGTCCACCATAATCCAATCCTTAGACACCACAGGCCTAAGGAATATTACTGAATCGATCCAAAACTCACACTTAGAGAACTTGGCAAAGAGCATATTATCACTTAAAGTTTAAAGCGTAATCCTCAAATACTGCACATGCTCCACTCTACTCTTTGAATACACAAGGATGTCATTAATGAACACAATTGTGAATGAATCCAAATAATACCTGAACACAGGGTTTATCAAATCCAAAACTATTGTTGGGGCGTTAGTCAACCCGAAGGACATCACCAATAACTCAGAATGACCATAACGAGTCCTAAATGTTATCTTGGGGATATCTTTGACCCAAATCCTCAATTGATGGTAACCATACCTAAAATAAATATTAGAAAACACTATTTCAACCTAAAGTTGGTCAAACGTGTTATCAATGCAAAGAATAGGATAACAGTTCTTCACTATCACCATATTAAGCAACCTGTAATTAATACACATACACATACATATAAAGCCATCCTTCTTATTCACAAACAATATAGTATCTCCCCGAAGGGATACACTCGATCTAATGAAACCTTTGTCAACAAGAACCTAAAGCCAGGAATTTAGCTTCTTAAGATTGGTAGAAGCCATACTGTAAAAAGCCATAGAAATTTCTATATTTTTTTTTGATAATGATCAGCTAACTATAAGGGAACAGGTCCTTATGTCTTCAGGGAAATATATTAAAGTCATATGGCCTGCACAATTGGTATTTAGTGTACCAAATTCTGTAGGTGGGATGTGTAACAGTTAGGGCACTTGGCCCAATCAAATTTATACCCTAATTATTACTCCATTATAAAAGGATAAGACTGCTTTTTAATTGGCTAGTTTTTGTAATATAATTATTCATGTGGAAAATTGGCAAAAACACAAATTTGCAACATTACTCAAGTTTATAGTTTTTGTGTGAGCTAAAATATTGAGTGTTCTAATTCATTTTTGAGTCTGTAATTGAATTACTCAAGTTATAAGAGTAATGGACTTTTTTTGTTTCTTTAGAGTGCTTACGTAGAGTTACCTGAGTTCAATATTGGTTAGAGTTAATCAATATTGAGGTGAGTCTTGGTAGAGTTCTCAAGGAGATCTTGTTGTAGAGTTATTATAAGCTGGTAGAGCCTAGAGTAATGTTTAGATCGAGTTTGTAATCAATAGGTTAACTATAGTGGATTCATGAGTTCTTGTAAGGGCAAGCCATAGTTTTTCCTCCCTTGAGTAATGAGGTTTCCACATTAAATTATTGTGATCTTTATATTTCTTATAAATTATTGTTTACTTGTTGCTTTACTACATTATTACCTGTGACTAACTTTAAGAAACCTGGTCCCTCATAGTGTGGTGTAACCTTCCACATTTCAATAATTGGTATCCGAGCAAGGTCATTCTAAAAGGTTCATACCTAGAGTATTTACTTTTTATGGATACTCCACTTAATTTGGAAGAAGGGAATCTACCACTAGACTAACCTGATTTAATGGATAGTACTATGGGTGGTGGAGAACCAGGATGTTTGACTTTATTATGGTGAGGACAATGAGCTAATGGATATAATACTTGATGTTCCTTATGTTCCCATTAGAGAAGTCAAAGAAGGAGACATAATAAGGATGGTTTTCAAAAATAGGAGAGTGTTTGATGCTGAAGATAAAAAAAAAGTTGAGAATAATAACAAGGCAATAAAACTACTTATCTGTGGCATAGAACCTGATGAGTATAACAAGACGTCTACTTAAGAAAATTCTAAATAAATATGGATTGAATAAAGATGGCTCATGAGGGAACAATTGATGTAAAGGATTCTAAAGTGAACATACTGACTATTCAATATGAAACCTTTACTATAAAAAAAAAAGAGAGAATTCAAGAAATTCATACAAGACTTACTTCTATTACAAATGATCTATACTGCCTGTTGAGGACACAAAGGTTAGCTAATTTATGAAGTTGAATCCTCCTACTTTAATTGGTGTGAAGGTGGAGGAGGATCCTTAGGATTTTTTGGATAAAATAAAGAAGATATTTTGGGTAATGTAGGCTACTAATATGAAAGGTATAAACTTTACAACTTATTAGCTCAAAGGTGTTGTTTACCAATGGTATAAGGAGTGAGATTGAGATGGAGGTGATGTAAAGGAGTCATCCTTATGGGATGCCTTTTCAAGAGATTTTCTGTATCATCTCTTATATAAGGAAGAATGTCTATCAAGGAATATGACTTGAAATTTCATTAGTTGTCAAGGTCTGCTCCTAATTTTGTAGCTAACATAAGAGCGAGGATGAGAAAGTTTGCTTCTGGTCTATCTCAGAATTTGATCTTGGAAAGAAAAATTTCTTTGCTAATCACATATATGGATATTTCTAGGCAAATTATCTATATTCAGTAGGTAGAGGATAAATAGAGAAAATATGTGGAGTTCGAAGATAGGCAGGGTAAGAAGAGAAGGTTTTCTAACCAAGGAGGTGCTCAGTCACAAGATGGTAGGGATGGAGGTAATGACAAAAAAGTGAGGAAGTTCTGGTTCCTTCTCTACTGCTAGCACTCTTTTCTTGAGGCAGTTTGGTGATTGGCATCTGTAGGGTGGTGATAATTTTTGGGTATAGGGTGCCAAATCTCAGGCGAGTGGGGTAAGTTTGCAACTTTATGCCATTCTTGCTAGTTCTATGGTCATATTCATCGTGCCTATTATGATGAAAGTAGGGATAAGTGTCTTAAATATAGCCAGCCAGTCCATATGTTGAAGAATTGCCCAGTCGGTAAGGGAGCTTTGGGAGTAGTCAAAGCTTTGGTTGCTTCATCTTTTACTCCTATGCCTAATAGTGTAGCTTTGGTGTCTGCTCCTGCATCTGGTAGTGGCATAGGCCAGAATAGGTTGTATTCTCTTGTATCTTGGCAGGAATCTGAGGCATTGCTTTATATTATTACTGGTATGTTACAACTCTTTTATCGTGGCATGTATTGTCTTCTTGATCTGGGGTCCACTCTTTCCTATATGACCACTTTTATGGTTGTATGTATTGGTTTGATCCTGATTTTATCTTGGATACTTTTACTGTTTCTACCTGAGTAGGTGACTTAGTTATTGCTAAGAGAGTCTATAGGGGGTGTATGGTATCTTTCGGTGGTAGGCAGACTTTGGTGGTTTTGTTCGGAATGGATATGGTAAACTTTGATGTCATTCTAGGAATGGATTGGTTACACTCTTGTTATGCTTCCTTGGATTATCGGACTCATAAGGTTGTCTTTAGGTTCCCTGGTGAACCACTTATAGAATGAAAAGGTGGTTCCCTAGCTCCTAAGGGGAGCTTTATTTATTATCTTAAAGCTTTGAGGTTAATCTCTAAAGTTTGTCTTTATTATTTGGTCGGGGATAAAGATTCTAACTTGGAAAACCCTTTTATTCATTCAGTTCAGGTGGTAAATGGGTTTCCTAAAGTCTTTTCGGATGATCATCCTGTTGTTCCTCCAGATAGGGAAATAGATTTTGGTATTGATTTGTCTTTGGACACTCGTCCAATATCTATTCCTCCTTATTGAATAACTCTGGCTGAGTTTAGGGAACTCAAGGAGAAACTTAAGAATCTTCTGTCTAATGGGTTTATTTTTCCTAGTGGATCTCTATGGGTTGTACCAGTGTTCTTCCTACGCAAGAAGGATGGTTCCCTTTGGATGTGCATTGACTATTAGCAGTTAAATAATGTAATGATCAAGAACAATTATCCTCTTCCAAGGATAGATGACTTGTTTGATCAGTTTCAAGGTGTCAAGTACTTTTCTAAGATAGATCCTTGGTCTAGGTATAATAAGCTTAAGATTAGGGAAGTGGATACCTCTAAGATGGTTTTTCGTACTCTGTATAGGCACTTTAAATTTTTTGTGATTTCATTTGGTTTGACTAATGCTCTGGCAGCATTTATGAATTTGATAATAGGGTTTTTAGGTAGTTCTTAGATCACTTTGTCACTGTGTTTATTGATTACATTTTGGTTTATTCAAAAAGTGAGGTGGATTATATTAATCACCTCCGTGTGGTATAGCTGACCTTGAAGGAAAAAAAGTTGTATGCCAAGTTCTCCAAGTGTGAGTTTTGGTTGAATGCTATGACTTTTCTTGGTCATATTATTTTTAGAGAGGGGATCATAATGGATTCATAAAAGATGGTTATGGTTAACAGGTGTCCTAGAACCATGACTCCAACCAATTTTTGAAATTTCTTAGGTTTGGCTGGGTATTATTAGGGGTTTTTGAAAGCTTTTCTATGATAGCTTCTCTTTTGAATAAGCTGACTTAGATAAAAGTAAAGTTTTCTTGGTCGAATACTCATGAGGGTAGTTCTGAGAAGTTTAAAGATAAGCTAACTTTGGCTCTGGTTTTGACATTACCTGAGGGTAGTGAGGGGTTTGTGGTTTATTGTGATACAACTCGGGTAGGTCTTGGTTACATCTTGATGCAACATGGGAAGGTGATTTTTATGCTTCTAGGCAGTTGAAGGTGCATAAGAGGAATTATCCTATTCATGATTTAGAGTTGTTGGTCATGGTTTTTGATTTGAAAATCTGGCGGCATTATCTATATAGAGTGCATTTAGACATTTTTTCTGATCATAAGGGTCTACAGTATGTGTTCACTCAGAAAGAGCTAAATCTCAGGTAGAGGAGATGGTTGGAGCTTCTCTTGGACTATGATATGAGTATTCACTATAACCCTGGTAAACTTAACGTGGTTGTTGATGCTCTTTATATGTTATCCATAGGGATTTTAGATAATGTAGAGTAAGGAAAGCGAGAATTGGTAAAGGATATTCACTGCCTGGCTAATCTTGGAGTTTATCTTTTAGACTCCGAGGATGGTGGGGTAATGGTACAAGAAGTTATTTGGCCATCTCTTGGTGGTGAGGTTAAAAGGAGTAAGTGATAGATCCTATCTTGATGAAAACCAAGAGAAATATATGTGGACAAAAGGTAATGGTCTTCGAGATCAGTGGCGATGGTACTTTGCAGTACCAAGAGAGGTTGTTCATTCCTGATGATAATGATTTGCAACAAAGGTCTTGGCTGAGGTGCATGAATCTACTATGTTGTACACCTCAGCTCGATGAAGATGTGTCATAATCTCAAGAAGATATATTGGTGAAATGATATGAAAAGGGATGTGGCTGATTTTATGGCCAAGTACATAGTGTGTCAACAAAGTAAAGTTGGGCATATGATGCCTGGTGGATTGTATCAAGAAATTGAATTGCCCAAATAGAAATGGTGATAATCAATATAGATTTCATTACCAGTCTTCCTCGGTCTCAGAACCAATTTGATTCAGCTTTGGTCATTGTGGATAGAATGACGAAGTCTGCTCACTTCTTGCCAATGAGGACTACCATTCTGGTGGAGGACTATTCAATGTTGTATTTTTAAGAGATTGTGAAGTTACACAGAGTACCTATTTCAATTATCTTTGACCATGGTATGCATTCTTCATCTCATTTCTGGCGGTCTTTCCAGAAAAGGTAGGGTATAAAGGCTAGCCTGAGTACTACTTTTCATCCGCAGAAAGATATGCAAGTAGAAAGGACCATTCAGATATTCGAGGATATGCTTTGAGTGTACGTGATTGATTATGGCGAAAATTTGGTTTAGTATATACCTTTGGTAGAGTTTGCTTACAACAATAGTTGTCATTCTAGTATCTGTATGGCACCTTTCGAGGCATTGTATGATAGGAGGTTTAGATCTCCTACTGTGTAGTTTAAGCTTGGTGAAGTAGATATGTTTCATTTGAATTTGTTCTATCCGGCTATGGAAAAGGTGAAGGTGATTCGGGATAGTCTTAAGGCTTCCCAAAGTCACCAAAAGTCCTATGTAGATGTGAGACGTATAGACTAGGAGTTTGAGGTTGGGGATAAGGTATTCCTCAAGGTGTCTCCCATGAAGGGAGTAATGCAGTTTGGTGAGAAGAGGAAGCTTATTCCCTAGGTTTTTGGCCTTATATAGTTTTGAGTAGAATTGGGAATATTGTTTTTGAATTGGAGTTGCCTTCTAGTTTGAGCATGGTTCATCCAGTCTTTCATATTTTCTTGTTGAGGAAGTGCATTGGTGATCCTTCTTTGATTGTTCATTTGGGCACATCAAATTCTCTTTCTTATAAAGAGGTCTCGATTGAGATATTGGATAGGCAAGGTCATCGGTTGACCAAGGATATGGCTTTGGTTAAGGATCTATGGCGGAACCATAAGGTGGAAAAAGCTACATAGGAAGCGAAAGAGCTTATGAAGTCCAAGTATCCACATCTATTTTCTGCTCCTGGGATTCGTATAGAAGGTATGTGTCTT
Source organism: Capsicum annuum (assembly GCF_002878395.1). Taxonomy (NCBI): domain Eukaryota; kingdom Viridiplantae; phylum Streptophyta; class Magnoliopsida; order Solanales; family Solanaceae; genus Capsicum; species Capsicum annuum. The sequence continues at coordinate 115,383,352 of NC_061115.1, read as the reverse complement.
CCACACATCTTTATTTTCTTAGTTTGTTAAAGGAAATACTAATATCTTTGACTCTTTTTTTCAAACTTTTATAAAGATTGGAAATATATTTTATAATTCAAATGACTCGTGCGTGTGGTTACCCCTACCTTATCTATCATTTAGGTACAAATGTTCCCAGTAGGAAAGACTATAACACCTTGGGTTTAGGCCCTTTGAAAAATTCTTGGATCTCTATCTTCATGTCATGATATGACTATGGGGTATGAGTCAACAATGGGATACGGGTTGTATAGTCTAGTCATATCCTAACTAGTGTTGGTTAGCAGGATGGATTTTGGTTACTGGATTGATTATGAGTTGTATTGTTGGATATGTCATCTATTTCATTCACTTAACCTTAGAATTAATGGCTTAGGTTAGATTTGAGTACGACTGGCTCACCATGATCTATAAGTCAGGGTACAAGTCATAGTACGGACTTGTATGATGGATAATGTCCAATCCTCTTGGGATTCTATTCTTCTAGGGATATGGTTTATGGGTACTAGTTGTACACTTGCATATGACTTGTTTTTGGGTGTGTTTACCTTGGACAATGTTTGGTCCAAGGGGGGAGGCGTAAGGTATGAGAGGCGGGTACTACTCATACAGTTGAGTATGACTCGTAAGGGTTAGTCTTACCCTATGATGGGAATTTAATACAGTTTATGTGAGGTCAATATGAATATTTCCCCACTTATCCTAATAAGGTCCCACGACTTATATTGCCATTGGGAGGTTATTTTCCCTGTTATTCTATACTCAAAACATTTAGAAAACACTCGTAAACCCTCTCTAGAGTTCTAGGGCAAGGGACATTAGGGTTTCATCTCAAGGATTGGTTTGGTACTTGTCTTGGTGATTTCACTCCATCATCATCTTGGTTTAATTAATATTTTTTTCCCTCAATGTTAGTTCTAACTAAAGGCATGGTTTTATGCAATGTTTTCACGATTTGAATATTGTATGATTTTGGGTTTCCAAATATAATTTGGGGGTTTTGGTTATGAAAGCTTGGTTATGGTTTTTCCATGTTTTAATTATGCTTTTATATTCATTAATGGTGGTTTTGGATAATTGATTGCATGGGAATGGTTAATGATAATTGGAATTGTTTTTGGAAATACTACGCCCCCAATATGTTTGATAAAATGCCTACAACAATGTTTTCACTATATTATTGGATTTTCAATGGAACTTATGCGTAGTTTAAACTTAGTAAAGGAATCCTAAATAATATGAATGGTTTAGATGGTTTTGGAATGGTTTGTCTTAATAAACACACTTGTAAAGTACATGGGAATCCCCCAAGTTAATTGGATAATATGATCTATGGGTACATGGGAGTCCCTTGATCTCAAAATGGTTTGGCTAAGGACAATACTTGTAAGTTATAGTCAGTATGGTGATACCACTACTAATAGTCTTGGTTAATAATAAATAGATAAAGGTTTAGTTATTTGGTAATGGTTTTTATTGAGCTTAAAGGGGAATATGTAGCAAAGTCGTGGAAGGTGGAGGTCTTGGGGGACCTATACTAGAAACTTATATTTGCCGATATGAGGTTGGTCTTAGCGACCGTGTGCATGATGTCACACTTTATATTCTGGGGGGATGTACTAGTTATCCTAGGTTCTTTTCTCCAGTCAGGCCATTTCACTTACTAGGGCCCTTTTAGAAGGGGGATCTATACCCATATAGCACATGGGTTGTTTAGGATGGCAAATCTGCACAACCTAGGTAAAGCTTTTAATGGCATGCTATACCAAGATCCCTTTCTCGACATGATTATATATATATATGTATGGTTGAATCCATTATGGATGGTTTTACATGGTTTTATAAATGGTATTATTTTATCCTTTTCTTGAATTCATGCTATCACTCATTCGGTAACCCATCTTCGGGTGGCTGTATTCCCATGTGATGCAGGAACTAGCCATTCTTCTCATCCTGGCTAGCATTTGGACATTTGGGGGTCAGCTTTCGGTTGAAGTGGTGAGATGTTCAGAAGGCTCCATTTCATAGATGTTATTTCATACTTTGGTTTACCTATGGATTTTTGTTTTGGATATGGTTAGGGGCAGGTCCCAACCTAATTTTAGTACTCTTTTTGTTAGAGGCTTTGTGGTATTTCTATGGGTTCGTATAGGCGGGATGGGTATTAGTGTCAGCCTTACTATTAGTATTAGAATAAGGGCTGACATTATGGAAAATAATTTCTCACTATTCCATTGTCTTTTATTTTAGGATTATTTAATTATGTCTTGGAACATATTTTGTTATCGTGTGGTTTATGGGCCTTGATTTGGTTTTGGTTTGACTTGGTATAGTGGGACTGTTGGACTCGTTTGGGTCTGTCAAGGTTGTGATCATATCCCAGAGTCATCATGTAAGCTATCACACCATTTTGTTATATGTTCAAAATTCAGCCAACTCAGGGCAGGCGGTTGGAGATTGGGTTGGGTCATGGGGGTGGTCTCCGGTCCTGGTCGGACTTGGAATGCCTATTACGACAAAGCCCTGAGTCAGGTCATGTCATTTTTCTTGATTCCTGTGGATTTTTTCCTGGACCATTTCAATTATGAACTGCAATAATACTTATCTTTTGTATATGAATGAATCTCTGTTTGTATGTTTCATCTATATCTTCCTTAATTTTAAAGTTGTTCTTCATTTTAGTGTTTACCAAGTGGCCATGAGTTTACTAACTTGTGCTTATTTTTCTTTTGGTTTACTGTTATCAATTTTCAATGATTCCAAATGGGGTAATACTTAATTCATGTGGTAGGGACTAGGTGTGTGTGTTGCATGGTGTGTAGAGGACCAGGTACTAGGTGCATGGTGGGTAAGGGACCAGGTACCAAGTGCTCATGTATTGAATTTGTTGAATGTTGGTGAAGCATGATGGCAATGAATAGTGACAGGGGAAGAACCTTGCTCAAGCATGATGCTATATTGATAGGGGAAGTATGGGGCATAACGATAAGGACAACATTCACTAACAATAGTGGTAATCACTCTGACTGAATAAGGTGAATGAATTTAAGAATTTGATGCCCCAAAGTTCTATGGCAAAGTTCTGTGGTTTGGCATCATCAAAAAGGGTGAAAATTTCTATATCTTGTTTTGATGATGATCAACTAACAACAAGGGACCAGGTCCTTGGGTCTTCATGGAAATATATAGTTGTCACATGGCCTACACAATTTTGTTGTCTAGTGTAACAAAATGCGCAGGTGAGATGTGTACCAGTCAAGATACTTCGCCCAATCAAATTTCTACACTAATCATTAGTCCACTATAAAAGGAAAAGAATGCTTCTCAGTTGAGTAGTTTTTGTAATCTGATTATTCAACTGAAAAATTGTAAAAAAATCAACTTTGCAATATTGCTCAAGTTCATTGTTTCTATGTGTACTAAACTATTGAGTGTTCTTGAGTCATGTTTGAGTTCGTAATTGAATTACTCAAGTTATAAGACTAATATCCATTTTCTTGTTTCTTAAGACTGCTTAGGTCGAGTTAACCGAGTTCAATATTTGTTAGAGTTAATCAATATTAAGATAAGTTTAGGCAGGGTTGTCAATGAGGGCTTGTAATCAAGAGGTTGATCATAGTGTATTCTTGAGTGCTTATGAGGGAAAGCCGTGGTTTTTCTTCCCTTGAGCAAAGAGGTTTCCATGTTAAATTGGTGTGTTCTTTATATTTCCTGAAAAGTGTTGTTTACTTGTTGCTGTACTGTTAGATTGCCTGTGACTAACTTTAAGGGACCTGGTCCTTGTAGTGTGGTGTAACCTTCCACATTTCAACAGAAATAGGTCGGGTTCAAGGCTCAAGATCAATAACAAACTCAATCTCACAGGCAAGAAATATATCGAGCAGATTGGTAGGGAAAACATCAGGAAACTTCCGAACTACAGGAACAAAGTCAAGAGACGAACTCTCCAAACTAAAATCATTAATGTAAGGGAGATAAGACTCACAACCCCTCGATATAAGTCTCCTAGCACAATATAAGAAATAATCCCCATCAGTTTGGGGCTAACATCTCCCTGGCAAATGATCGGGGGTATGTCGGGCATGGCTAAGGTAATGGTCTTGGCAAAGAAATCCATGACTAGATGATAATCAGATAACTAGTCCATGCCCAAAATCAAATCAAAAAATACCACGTCTAATATAAAGAGATCAACATGAGTATCAATATCTCTAACTGTCACAACACATGATCTGATATCTCGATCTACTACTAAAGAATCACCCAGGGGAGTAGATATATATAAAGGCGCATATAATAAATTCCAAAATAACTCTAACTGCGGGGCATAATAAGTAAACGCATAAAAGTAAGTGGATCTAAGATCAAATAAATAAAAGGACAACTAATGACACACCAAAATTGTACCTGTAATAACATAATCCAAATACTTAACTTCGAGCCTAGAAGGTACTACATACAACTGACCACGACCGCTACTTGGTTGGGCTCTTGATAGATCTCTTGCCCTACCTGTCTGAGAACCTCCATGAGTACCCTGGGGATCATCCCTAATACCATAAATACAACCTCTATCTTAGGGATAAACTGCTCTAACAGGGGGAATACTTTGAGTTGCTGTAATGATCGCCCAACGACTAGGACACTCTTATGAGTAACGTCTAAAAGCTCCATTAACCTAATATGCCCCATGAGCTGAACAAGAATTAGAAGATTATACTGACCTGTAATAAGTACCTTAACTCAAATTACCAAAAGATGAGCCCTTTGAAAACTGACTGCTACGCTGACAAGGGTAATCACTAACCCAAGACTAACCTCCATCAGTAATCTAGAGCAATTCCTGAATTGGTCTACTAACTCTAAATTAGGAGCTACTATGGCTCTCACTATAACTGCCTTAATACTGATGCCTCTTATGGTTGCCCCTTTGGGCCTTGAAATGCATCTCTTTCATCACCTAAGCGTGGTCAGACACCTCAGCAGAAGTCCTAGACTTAACAACTAAACTCTGAGTGGACATGCAAAAAGGGAGTCTTAATCCTCAAACCAAACAACAGACCCTCTCATACTTAGTAGTGAAAATAGAAGTAGCATGTGTAGGCAACTCATGAAAATAAGATTCATACTCCAAAACCATCATGGATCCTTGCTCCAACCTCTAGAACTGATTTCTCAAATGATCCCTAAGACTATAAGGCATGCACTCATCTAACAATATCTCAGAGAACTGATACTCTATATTTGAGGATAACATCCAGTTGGCCTAGAATCAAGATAACCTATTATCAATGACGAGCTTCCAAGTCCAACTAAAAAGTAGTGTAATCCACACCACGAGTCTAAACTAGGCCAAAATTATGGAGCCTATCCTTCCAAGCAATCAGAAACTCATATGCATCCTTACTCAATGCACTAGAAAACCTAGGTGGAGCCTATCTCAAGAGTCTTTCCACAATATTTTACTTCTCAACAGACATAGAAGGTGGGCAATCAGCAGTTGACCAAGTACTGGCTAACTAACTACTAATGTAGCAGTGACCTCAACACTAAGAGTCATAGCTACAGGCTGTGCCCCTGTCTCAGTACCACTCTTATAACACCCTAATTTTCTGAACTGGAATGCTACATGGTGCTCATGACCCTGAGGGACCACAAGCTAACCCATGACTAATTTCATACCTATACACCATATAACATACATGTAATATGCAGAAAACATAAACAATAGACCATAAGGTTCAACTAAAATAATTATAACATCCATATGGGTGAAAAATGCCAAAGATAACTGAAGTTTCAATCAACACTGAACTAAATCTGAACTATATCTAAAAGACTCGAAGTACTAACTGAATAAGGTGTTGAAGGAACATGTCTCCAACTATCTCCATAAACTAAAAACTAACTGAAATAATAAATGAATCGAATCATACCTTAAATAAAGAGGACTCACTACAGCTCTATATACTGGAATGTGAATGCTACTGCTGGTCTGGAACTCGTGTCTCTGAACCTATGGTGTAACATGAAAAGAAAGTAGCATAGCATAAATATGTTAGTACAACATGAGTACTGAGTATACGAGTGAGGTAGGCTAAATGAAAAGGGTTCACATTCTTGAGCAATGCTAACTGATCGACTAATATGAACATGAGAGTGCAAATATACATACATAATAACTGGAAACATAAATACGTAATAGTGGATTTGTATGCTAATACATGATATACTGATTTCTTACATGACTGAAACTATGGTTCTGTCAACATGGGTGACTGTGTCTGATAGTCCTGGGTCTGATGGAACTATTTGAGTTCCATACTATAACTGAATTTGACTATATCTAGCAGTCCTGGTATACTGATGTCTAAAGAACTATTTGAGTTCTTTTACTAAGACTGAGCCTGAAACTGTGGGAGGTTGTTGTTTAACCGACATGCCCCAATAATGCATATAGCTAAGTTGGGGTCCAATCTTTGCCCCGAATGAAGGGGTGTCAATACAGCGCCATTGGTAAGGACAGTTGTGAGTGACCCTCATCTGGCAGGTACTCAAATGAGAACGGTGGGAACCCTAAACTGACAGGTTAAGCCACCTCATCAACCCTAGTCTGACAGGTTAAGATGTCTCAAACTACGCTGGCTACGTAGTTCTGAAACACAAGGATGACAGCTAGAAATCACACCTTAAACTGGAAAGTGAGTTTCCATCCTTGGGTTCACTCGGTGCTAACTTCTACTCCCATCTGAAAAGACTGAACTTGATTTAACAGACTATTCATGGACTGAATAACAGACTTCTGTTGACTGATAAAATAGCACTACTATCTGAGATTTTATTGAGATCATTAGATTTCGAAGGTTTCCTGAGTCACCTAAATGACTGAGTTCTATAGATCATGGCTTGACTGAGATTATCAAGATAACATAACTTGGCTCTAGGTAAACAACTATATTTTTCGAGTATGAATACCCCCAGGACTTGATGGAAGGAAACTGACACACATGACAAGACTTGATCACAAGATTTGAGTCCACAATTCATAATATCATACATAAAGGATTTCATACTAAACATGGTTATCCACAATGTATTGCATGAACAAGATTTCATGTCACATGGAAGTACTTGCACAACCTTAATATCATGTTCACTGTATAATCATACTAGCAACATATATCAATAGCATGGAAGTTCATGTTGAATCATCTTAAGAGTTGACATAGCTTGTAATTTAAATACTATGGGGTCATGGGATCATGATTTTTAGCAATCTAGGCATCTTAAAAACACCATGCATGCACACTTTGAGGCATAGGTTTTCTAAAAAATTTTAATCATCTTGAACCATCCAAATTCATGGGTTTTAACTATAAGCATGCATACATCATGGAAGTCAACTTAAATTAATACCTTAAAGCTTAAACAATGATCATTAACACGAACAACATCACATAACCACAAGGGAATCAAAGTTTCTCATTTAAAACATGGTTATTGAACTCTATGAACGAAAGGGGTCCATAGATGAACACTATGCATACCTAACTCAAGGTTTTTGACTTTTTTTTTTAACTTGAAGGGTTTGAAATCCTTTGATTCTTGAAGAGGATTAGGTCTTGTTCTTGGATATTAAATTTAGAGATAAACCTTAGTTTTTGTTTGTTAAATAATAATGAACATAATGGCTAAATTCAGACTCATCTGGGTATATGTAAGCTAGTGATAAGTGACCAAAATACCCCTATTAAAATGACTAGGAAATAAATTGAACGTGGCATATGACGGTCCGATTGATGGTCCATCAGACACTTGATGGTCCATCACTTAGCCCGTCAGACGTGGACCAGAAATGGGGTTCACTGGATAAGAGTTGACGACCTGGATGACGGTCCGTCATAACTTTGACGGTCTATCAACTCGTCCGGCAGTCCTTATCCTGTACGCGGCTCAACTGCCTTGTTTTTGATGGTCAAAGTGGCGGTCCATCACTTATATAGTGGTCCATTAACTTGGCCATCATACCTGGGTATTTCCGATAGTTCCAAGTAAAACATCCATAACTTCCTCATCTAATGTCAGATTTGGACAAAATTGGTACCGTGAGATAGCTAACTCGATTTTCCATATGATAGAAAGTGAAAATCTCAAAAAAAAAATACCATCAATACAAAGATAGGTTTGCATTTTAAAGTAAGTCCTAGCATCCTTGAGATGATTTCTAGCTAGGAAAAACGCATGGGTATTACAATATCTCCCCCTTGAGAACATTCATCCTCGAATAGAACTAATAGAGAGGGGAAACAATAATCTGAACATGAGTAGCTAGAACATGATCTTATGACAGACAAATTGAATGCATTATACTGAACATGCATATCTGATGCATGTGTAACCGATTCATGAATGCATGATTGAGGTTCTCGCAATGAGAATGCATATCTGTGCATGATTATTTACTGGACTGATACATGTATGCATGACCGAATATGGAATGGTACTTGATACCAAATTTTTGATGGAACATGAGCATGAAACAAAATATCAAGTTGTATTGAATGCTGAACGTGAAACTGAATAAGCTTAAGGAGGACTGTGACCTTGAGCTTGATCTGGGTTGGTGGAGAAAAGGTGAGAGTACTTGGTATGCATTTCTGCTTCTTCTTCGCAAGTAGCTCCCTCAACGGAATGATTTTTCCAATGAACTTTGACTTAAGGGACTTCTTTGTTCCTCAGCTTACATATCTGATAGTCTAAAATTTAGACTAGAATCTCTTCATAAGAGAGGTTATCCTAAACATCAATTTTCTGAATAGGGACTACAACTGCTAGGTCACCTATGTAATTCTTGAGAAAGGATACATCGAACATCGGATGAACTGAGGCTAGATCTAAAGGAAATTCGAGCTCATAAGCTACCTTGCCGAAGTGACTGAGAATCCTTAAGGGACCGACATAGCGGGGACTGAGTTTCCCTTTCTTGCCAAACTTCTTCATTCCCTTCATGTGAGAGATATTGAGATAGACATAGTCATTGACCTCAAATTCAAGATCCTTTCTATGAATATCCACATAAGACTTCTGTCGGCTCAGAGCAGCCCGAAGTCTCTCTCTGATCAACTGAACTTTCTCTAAGGTGTCGAATACCAAGTCAGGACCGATGACTGAGGCCTCACTAACTTCGAACAAACCAACTAGAGATCTACACCTCCTAGCATAGAGAACTTTGAATGGAGACATCTGAATACTGGAATAATAGCTATTGTTGTATGCAAACTAATACAGAGGCAAGTTGTCATCCCAACTTCCCTTGAAATCAACTGCACATACCCTTGGCATATCTTCAAGAGTCTAAATGGTCCTCTCTGCTTTACTATCTGTTTGAGGATGAAAGGCGGTACTAAAATGAACTTGGGTAGCAAGACCCTTTTGGAATGCTTTCCAAAAGTTAGAGGTGAACTGTGTACCTCTGTCTGAGATGATAGGCAATGGAACACCGTGTAATCTTACCAAATCCCTGATATAGAGTTTGGCATAATCCTCAGCTAAATAAGAGGTACGAACTGGAAGAAAATAAGCTGACTTAGTTATTCTGTCTACAATGACCTAAACTGAATCATGTTGATGACAAGTTCGAGGAAAACCCATCATGAAATTTATGTTCACTTCTTCCCACTTCCAAGTTGGAATGGTGAACTCCGGCATGGACCCACTAGGTTTCTGATGCTCTATCTTAACCTGCTGACATAAAGAGCACTTATCCACAAACTCTGCAACATCTCTTTTCATTCCACTCAACTAATAGATCTCCCGCAAGTCGCGGTACATCTTAGTGTCCCCTAGATGAATAGAGTATCACGCACCATGCACCTCTGCAAGAATTTGCTGCCCCAATTCATCTACACATGGAACACATAGACGACCCTAACAATAAAGAACACTATCTCCCCCCAGGAGAAAGCCTCTACTTTTTGATTCTGAACTGACTCTTTTAGCTTGACAAAGCTGGGATCCCTCTCTTGCTTTTCTATCATCTCGGAAACTAGAGATGACTCTGAACTACTCTGAACACATATACCACCCTCTAAAGAGTCGATTAAGCGAATGCCTAGTTTAGCAAGCTGATGAATTTTCTGGGCTATCTTCTTCTTACCATCCTCTACGTGAGAAACACTATCCATGGAGAGTCTATTGAGATCGTCGGCCACAATATTGGCTTTGCCTGGATGATAAAGAACTGTTATATCATATTCTTTCAAAAGCTCTAACCACCTTCTCTGACGAAGATTGAGATCTTTTTAAGAAAAAAACATACTGGAGACTCTTATGATCTGTGAAGACATCTTCATGAACTCCGTATAGATAATGCCTCCAAATCTTTAAGGTAAATACTATGACTGCTAACTCAAGATCATGAGTAGGATAATTCTTCTCATGGGGATTTAGCTGTCTAGAGACGTAGGCTATTACCTTATCATACTGTATGAGGACACAACCTAAACCCAGTCTGGACGCATCACAATAGACTACAAAACCGTCTGAACCATATGGAAGAGTGATAACTGGGGCTGAGGTAAGTCGAGTCTTTAACTCTTGAAAACTCTTCTTGCAAGAATCTGACAACCAAAACTTAACCTTCTTCTGAGCTAATCTATTAATAGGAGATGGAAAAGAAGAAAATCCCTCGATAAAGCATTTGTAATAGCCAGCCAACCCCATGAAACTCTAGATATCGGATGGAGAGATAGGGCGAGGCTAGTTTCTTACCGCTTCAGTCTTTTGAGGATCTACTCAAATGCCATTATCGAAAATAATATAGCCAAGGAATGCTACTGATCTTAGCCAAAATTTGTGCTTACTGAACTTGGCAAACAACTGATGATCTCTGAGAGTCTGAAGAACAACTCTAAGATGATCTGAATGATCACACTCTGTGCAAAAATAGACCAGAATATCATCTATGAAGACTATGACAAATATGTCCAAGTACTATTTGAACACCTGGTTCATCAAGTTCATGAAATATGCAAGGGCATTGTTAAAAACAAATGACATAACTAGAAATTTGAAGTGACCATACCGAGTATGGAAAGCTGTCTTCGGGGTGTCATATTCTCTAAATCTGAGCTGATGATATCCTGATCTGAGGTCTATCTTAGAGAAATAATTGGCACCCTGAAGTTGGTCAAACAATTCATCTATCCTGGGAAGAGAGTACTTGTTCTTGACCGTAACTTTTTTGAGTTGACGGTAATCCATACACATCCTAAGAGAACCATCTTTCTTGTGCACGAATAAGACTGGTGCACCCTATAGGGATCCACTGGGCCTAATGAATCCCTTATCTAAGAGATCCTTCAACTGATCTTTTAGTTTCTTGTGTTCTGTTGGTGCCATTATTTATGGCAAAATAGAAATAGGCTGAGTATCTGGGAGAAGGTCTATGCCGAAGTCTATTTCCCTTTCGAGAGAAATTCTTAGAAAATCTTTGGGAAACACGTCTGACTATTCATTAACCACTGGGACTGATTCAAAACTGGGAGATTCAAAACTGGAATCTTTAATATGCATGAGATAATACACGCACCCCTTAGAAATCATTTTCCTTGCCCAAAGGTAGGAAATACGATGACCCTTGAAAGATGAAGTACTACCCATTCTATCTAGGACGGGCTCATTACGAAACTGAAATTGAACTATCCTATTTCTACAGTCGACTGTGGTATAGCAGGAATGAAGCCAATCCATGCCGAGAATGACATCAAAATAAGTCATCTCTAACTTTAATAAATCTACTGACATGGAATTCTGAAATATCATAACAAGGTAGTCCCTGTATACCCGTCGAGCTATGATGGTTTTACCTGCTGAAAAGGGCTCTGCTAAAATTTTGGGACTGATTCCAAAATTACATGCTATGTAAGGGGTAACAAAAGACAAGGATGCACTTGGGTCTAGCAAAGCATAAACATGAACATGGAAAATCTGTAACGTACCGGTAACGACATCAAAAGAATTTTCTTGATCCTAACAAGTCTGGACAGCATAGAGTCTATTTAAGTGTTGCCCACTAGTAGCACTGGAAGTGGCACCCTACTAGTTCAGTTGATCGGACTGAGCTATGGAATGATTTTGTTGACCCTGATAACTTGATTGAGGACAATCTCTGACTCTGTGGCCTGTCTTGCCACAACTAAAACAAATATTACTACCTACTCTACAAACACCCTGGTGTTTCTTACCACAAGTTTGACATAGGGGATTAGTTCAAGAATTGCTGACACTGTCCTGAGAATTAGAGCTGGGTGCTCTATCTCTGAACATAGGAGCTAGAGCACTGGATGAAGACTGAACTGGAGCTGATGACTTGGGACAAAACTGGGAATGATTTTCTCCCTCTCATTTGGGCTGAGTAAAATTGAAACTGCCTAATCTTACTCTCTTATTCTTTCTCTCCTTAGCCCTAACCTTTTTCTTCTCTTTGTTGAGCATGGGTCATGAGCCTTCCTAAAGTCATGTCACTGTTCAACATCACAGATCTACACTCATTTACCACGCTATCATTCACTCCTGACATGAACTTGCTCACCTTAGCCCTGTTGTCTTCAACCACATAAGGGGCATATCTGGCTAGCTGAGTATATATGAGAGAATACTCCCTAACTGTCATATTTCCCTCCCTGAGGTTGATAAACTCAAGAAATTTTGTTTCCCTTAGCTCTTGGGGAAAAAATCTATCTAAGAAAGCCGTGATGAATTCCTCCCACTCTATAGGACCTGCATCTTCTAACCTCTCAGACTTCCACTGTTTGTAACAAGTGTAAGCAACATCCTATAACTGGTATGCAGATAACTCGATGCTCTAAATAGAAGTAACTCCCATGATGTCAATGACCTTCTGGACTTGGTCAATGAACTCCTAAGGTTCTTCATCAGACTTAGACTCGAAGAAAGATGGAGGGTTCATTTGGGTAAAGTCCCGAATTCTAGCTTCTATGGGATTGGCCACTGTATTGGCTAAAATGACTGGTGGTCATCCATTTTGGGCAGCCATGGACTAAGAAAGTGTTGTGAATGTGGCTCTAAACTCCGCACGAGAAACATGCTCGCCCAAAGGGTCTTTGGGCTGAGGAACTAGCTGGTTTTTTCTCTTTGGAGGCATATTCTGAAATAAGAGAAGAATGAATTAGACTGAGAGTTTAACTTTAGATTATGCTCACTAGCACGACATGAATACTGAAAGAAGGGAAACTATTCCAAAAACATCTTATAGCCTCCTTTACATAAATGTAGTACGCAACACACCCATGTATAAGACACTACTAGATACAGCTTTCAGACTTCCTAGAACTCTATTGAAACTTAGGCTCTGATACCAAGTTTGTAACACCCTAATTTTCTGAACCAGAATGCTACACGGTGCTCATGACCCTGAGGGACCACAAGCTAACCCATGACTGATATTCATACCTATACATTGCATAACATACATCTAGTATAGGGAAAACATTAACAATAGACCATAAGGTTCAACTAAAATAATTATAACATCTACATGGGTGAAAAATACCCAAGATAAGTGAAGTCTGAATCAAAACTGAACTAAATCTGAACTGTATCTGAAAGCCTCAAAGTACTGACTGAGTACGGATTTGAAGGAACATATCTCCAACTAACTCCATAAATTGAAAACTAACTGAAATAATAAATGAATCGAATCATATCATCCTCGAATGAACAAGACTCACTGCAGCTCTGTACACTGGAATGTGAATGCTACAGCTTGTATGGAACTCCTGTCTCTAAACCTATGGTGTAACATGAAAAGAAAACACCATAGCACAAATGCGTCAGTACAATTGGAGTACTGAGTATATGAGTGAGGTAGGCTAAATGAAATGGGTTCAATGCATGAGCAATGCTAACTAACAGACTAATATGAACGTGGAAGTGAAAACATACATATATAATAACTAGACACGTAAATACGTAATAGTGGATCTGTACGCTAATACATGATTTACTAATTTCTGACATGACTGAAACTATGGTTCTGTCAGCATGGGTGACTGTGTCTGACAGTCTTGCGTCTGTTGGAAATATCTGAGTTTCGTACTATAACTAAATTTGACTATATCTTGCAATCCTGGTATACTGATATCTGAAGAACTATCTGAGTTGTTTTACTAAGACTAAGCCTGAAACTGTGGGAGGTAGTTGTTTAACTGACATACCCCAATAATGCATATAGCTAAGTTGGGGTGGAATCTATGCCCCAACTGGAGGGGTGTCAATACAACACCACTGGTAAGGACAGTTATGAGTGACCCTCATCTAGCAAGTACCCAAATGAGAATGGTGGGAACCCTAAACTGATAGGTTTAGCCACCTTATCAACCCTAGTCTGATAGGTTAAGATGTCTCAACCTACACTGGCTACGTAGTTCTGGAACAAAAAGATGACTGCTAAGAATCACACCCTAAACTGGCCGGTGAGTTCCTATCCTTGGGTTCACTTGGTGGGAACTTCTACTCCCATCTGAAGAGATTGAAAATGATTTAACTGGTTGTACATGGACTGAGTAACTGACTTCTGTTGACTGGTGGAATAACACTACTATCTTAGATTTTGTTGAGATCATGAGATTTCAAAGGTTTCCTGAGTCACTTGACTGACTTAGTTCTATAGATCATGGCTTGACTGAGATTATCGGGATAATATGACTTGGCTCTAGGTACACAACTATATTTTTCTAGTATGAATACCCCTAGGACTCGATGGAAGGAAACTGACACACATGACATAACTTGATCAGAAGATTTAAGTCCACAATTCATAATATCGTACATTAGGGATTCCATACTAAGCATGGTTATCAACAATGCATTGCATGGAAAGGATTTCATGTCACATAGAAGTACTTGCACAACATTAATATCATGTTCATTGCATAATAATACTAGCAACACATATCAATAGTATGGAAGTTCATGTGGAATCATCTTAAGAGTTGACATAGCTTATCATTTAAATACTATGGGGTCATAGGATCATGATTTTTAGCATTCTAGGCATTTTAACAAATACCTTGCATGAACACTTTGAGGCATAAGTTTTCTCAACAATTTTAATCATCTTGAACCATCCAAATTCATGGGTTTTAACTATAAGCATGAATACATCATGGAAGTCAACTTAAATTAATATCTTGAAACTTAAAAAATGATCATTAACATGAACAACATCACATAACCACAAGGGAATCAAAGTTTCTCATTTAAAAGAAAGGGTCTTTCACTCTATGAACAAAAGGGGTCCATAGATGAACACTACGCATACCTGACTCAAGGTTCTTGACTTTTTTTTTGAACTTGAAGTGTTTGAAATCCTTTGATTCTTAAAGAGTATTGGGTTTTGTTCTTGGAGATTAAATTTAGAGAAAAACCCTAGTTTTTATTTGCGAAATAATAATGAGCATAATGGCTGAATTTGGACTCATCTGGGTATATGTAGATGAGTGATAATTGACAAAAATACCGCTGTTAAAATGACCTAAAGACAAACTGAACGTGGCGTATGACGGTCCGTCACTTAGCCCTTCATACATGGACCAGAAATGGGGTTCACTGATAAGAGTTGACGGCTTGGATGATGGTCCATAACAACTTTGACATTCCTTCAACTTGTCCGTCAGTCCTTATCCATTACGTGGCTCAACTGCCTTGGCTATGATGGTGAAAGTGGTTGTCCATCATTTATATGGTGGTCCGTCAACTTGGCCGTCATACCTGGGCATTTTCGACAGTTCCAAGTAAAATGTCCATAACTTCCTCGTCTAATGTCGGATTTGGACAAAATTGGTACCGTCGGAAAGCTAACTCAATTTACCACGTGATAGAAAGTGAAATATCAAAAAAATACCACATATACAAAGATAGGTTTGCATTTCAAAGTAAGTCCTAGTATCCTTGAGATGATTTCTAGCTAGGAAAAAGGCATGGGTATTACAACTCTTAGCCATGGACTATTCACCATTAGAAGATGCACTACCAACCAACCAAAAAATTTGAACCAAATCATCCCTGAAGAAGAAATAAATCTTGATGGAGCCTAGGTCGATACCTAGCCTTCCACTGGCTAGGGCATAAGAATCTCTGACTCATGAGCGGGAATAGGGTCTCATTAAGGGCTCCTATACTGGTATCTAGCTGGAGACACATATCAAGTCTTTCAATGACCTTTGGGCCATCCAAGAACAGCGATAGGATCCCTAGGATTGATCTCGAGACCCTCATCTAATGTAGAATTAAAACGTGTCCTATCCATCTTTGAAAGAGTGAAACCAAAGGAATGCTTTAGATACCTAATCAAAAACTTAGCACAAAATAAGTGAAAGAAGTGAAGAACTCATAAAAATATCCTATATCCTTCCAAAGATAAGAAACAAACATCATCATTCGGGTCCACGGGACTCTACTACAAACTTTATTTTGTACCTATAACCATGGTGAAACCTAGGATCTAATACTAATATGTCATGACCCAGTTTATAAGTCATGATTGAACCTACTAGATCTTGCCAACAGGTAAGCTAAACCATAGCCTGGAGCTGATTAAAATGGGTTGACTTGGTGTGAAAAATGCCCTAAAAGGAGAAAATTATACAATACAATTAATAAACAAACAAGGCAATAGAAATTTTCTTAAAGGTAACCATAACAAGGAAAAGCATCTAAAGATTTGTATAGTCAGTACAAGAGCTACTACAACACACCATAAGTTCTAGAATAGTCCACACAATTTGTCTCAAAACAAAACACTAGACATAGATAGATAGAAGGAAAACGGGCAACTCTAACTCCAAGAGCATACTATATCTCTTAAATACACCATAGCATGATCCCCAAACCAGCAGCGGCAACAAGTACTCTAATCTGTACCAAAAAGGTACAGAAGTATAGTATGAGTATAGAAACCATGGATACTCAATAAGCATCATCGATCGGCTGAGTTAAATCATGATATAAGGAAGATAAAATTGAAGATAATATAACTAAGTCAAAATAAAAGGCAAACCTAGAAGTAACTCCAACCTTGTTGTACATAGTTTAATACATAAAGAAAAACAAACATGAAGATCAAGTGATTATAACTATAAAATTGTCCACCATAAGCCAATAAATACAAAAAGTAAATAATCCAATACAGACCCTCATAAGCCTGGAGGGTGCAATCAAGGAAAAAGATTGCATATATACCTGAGACACCATAATTTTCAAACCGTCATCATATCACTAGAACCCACCCTCATCATTTCTATCTATGAGCACCTCTCCTTACCGAACATGAATCAGTATTCTTATCATTAATTGCCAAACTCAAATTAGTATTTATATAAACATAATAATCATTTCCCAAACTCAAATGGGTACTCTTATCAATATATTAATCAATTTATAATGCCCCGAGAACCTATCCCGAGACATCATATAGTGCTCAAGGGCACACGTGACCTCAATCTAACCCTCTAAACCTATCATTACCTTTAGAACTCTCAACAACATGAATCATCATAAAGTAGGGAAGAATAATCATGACATGAACATACTGAGATACTAAGTAATACGGTTCTGTACAAAAAAATACTAAAATCTCTGTATATGCTCGCACACTAGTCTGACAAAGCCTCTACTTTATAGGACTGAGATGCCATTGGGACAGATCCCCAACTGACTCGTACTAAACTGAAATTAAATAACCATCTGTTAACAAGACAAAATTAGAGACATAGGTCCTCGAACCATGAGGACTCACCAACCGTAGAAATTTAAATGAAGGTACTCAAAGATCACTATCGCTATTGAGACTGAGCACCTTAACCTATATCATGAGAAAATATAGAATACAAAAGAATATGGGAATCAGTACTTGGGAATGTGCTGATTATGTGGGACTGGATGCAATATTTTAAATAACATCATAAATGTATAAGAAAATCATGCATGCTGACAATAACAACTCTCTTTGCTTGGATTATCTAAAACATCATTTCTGAAAGTCATCAGTAATAACATATTCTTCATAAATCTCGTAAATCATTTAAATCAACTCAAACTCTTTGACTCATGACTTAGAGTGACTCGGTATCTTATGGTACTTAGATCATTATGGACGTGGGAGTTTCTTATAACCGACATAACTACACCATGTGAGCCGTATGGAGTCCAATATTTTGCCCTCTTAAGAAGAGAACCCCACATTGGCGGGGGTGTTGTACTCTTGCCAGAGACTACAACCTAAATCTCATTATCACAATCCCATACTACTAGGCCTCTGGCCCATAATTATCAACATCAATCCTACAGTGGTACATAGTTTTGGGAAAATACCACATTTCTCGCTCGGTGCTAAATACTCCTCCCAGACTCAGCTCAGAACGAATTAGGAAATCCACCATAATCAATATCAGCTTATGGGTCTATCATAGATACCAAAACATAAATATATCTCATCTGTAAATCATGAACAACTGTGGATTCCTCAACGGACTCAAAATCAAAACAATTTTTCTCAACATCAAGTATATTTGCTTGTCGAATCATTTTCAAATATCAAAAGTTTCAAGGAAACATCATAGGACTCATTCTTGACTTTCAATCTTAAATATCGATATATATTCAATAGTAAAATTTCTCATCAAAAGGCATAACTCATGACAATTTTCTTAAATCGCTTAGAAATTTTCAATACGTAATGACAATATACAACTTATGGAATAAATTCTCAATTTAAGAAACATGATGGTGAAATAATCATAAATATCAAACTTATTCAACTAAAATCTCATAAATCATAAATAAAGAAATTTTGGTGTAAACCCACTTGTAAAATCATGTAAATCAGTAATAGAAAGTAATTCTTTAGGCACAAGAACAAAAGGAGTGTTCTTGTTCAAGCCCCACATACCTTGGATTCTAATTTTGGAGATGTAGAAACTTGATATAAACTTTTTTATAGCATTCTTGAGATAAATTTCTTGATGTCTTTAATTAGGAAATCTTGATTCTTGGATCACTTTGAATCTCTATGTAAGATTATTGAATTTCTTGGAAAAAGATTGAATTTTTGATTTTTGGAAGAAACCCTAATTTCTAGATGTTTCTTGGTAGAGTAAAGGAGAAATGAAGGGATATTCTCTTCTATGATATATATATATATAATACCTTATGGGGTAGAAATAACCAAAATGCCCTTTTAAAAAAGCTAAAATTCATTGATCGGGGCCTGTGACGGTCGATCTAACGGTCCATTAAGTCTCCTGACGGTACACCAGATCGTCCATCACTCGAGTTCCAAAACTAGAACATTCTTCCTTGATGTGATGGTTGAAGTGATGGTCCATCAGGAAACTGACGGACCACCAAGTCGTCCGTCACTCAAGGGCCAGAAATGAGACATTCTGTCTCGACCTTACGAACCCCTTGACAGTCCGTCAAATTTTGACGGTCCACCAACTTGGTCGTAACATGATGGCTTGAAAAAGGAGTCACTGCCTTGGCTTGATGGGGCACTTGATAGTCCACCAGGAACCTGATGGTCCTCCAGGTCGACAGTCAAACCTGGGCGATCCGACACAGTTTAGTAAAATGGCGATAACTCCCTTGTCTGATGTCGGATGTCAATGAAATTTGTATCTGTGGAAAGGTTATTCAATGCTCTACATGAAAAAAAAGTAGAAATTAGAGAAATACAACTTGGCTTAAACATCAATCACTTTAGAAGTCATACATATCCACTCAAAAGATGAATTTAGGTTTAAGAAATGATTGGGGTATTACACAATTGGTGAACTTAGGTCGATACATATCATCAATATCATAACCTATAGCTGAACTCGAATCGTTACACATATAATCAATATTTATCAATTCTAGGTATATTATAATTGACATCAACTCCCAATATCAAACCATCATCATTATTAATTATCACTAATCATCAAGTCTCATAATAAGTATTTCAAATCATATAACGAGCCTATAGAGATCTAACAAAACTAGCTCAAGTCTTGCCCTAAGGTGGGCTGAAGGGGCCCTCTTCAAATCCTCAAAATCTATTATATGGTAAAACTACCCTAGACTAAAATAATTTATATAAATTTACTTTTAGATATTAACAAAGTATTGAGTATCCTTTAGATAGAAATTCTACAAAGTAACTAAGCAACTAAGTCAACTATCCCTAAATTATGATTATTGAATAGCCTAAACGGTCCAACTGATCCAAATATTGTCAATCATGTCACCAATACCTCAAACCCATCTAGAATCTAATATAATATAAATAGCATACAAAGAAATATATCAATCTATAAGGGAGGAAAACCTAGCTTACTTCGATGCCAAAGATAGTTCGACGAATTTGCTAAATCATCAATTTTTTATTTTAAGAAGCTTTCACAAGGTTCCATACTATCAAAATTACAATCTACTCATTAAATTGAGAATAACGATACACGTATTTCACTATTATGCTTTGGGTCAAAAATCACACAAAATTTCCATAAGGGGCCTATTTATGGAAATTGCACTTCTGAAACCAACTCAACGTCCCTCTAGTCTCAACAAATATTTACCCTTAAAATGGGTGAATTCTAAGCTATATTGGTACTAAAATCATGTCACCAATTTTTTAGAATTTTTAGATAGAAAGGGAAAAATCTATCATGAAAATAAAGCAAAATTACCTCAAATTTAAAGGGAAATTACGTAATTAATCTTTATTCAAACTTTCAAAAGCACCCATAATGTTATTCCTAAGCTTTCCATACTTTAGGATTTAAAACTTATAATAATGGATGATAAATGGGAAAAATATGATGAATGGGGTATTAATACCCTTCCTAAGTACACAAGTATGACATTTGTGATCTATCGATAGCATTCGCGATACCTGGCCAAAGAGGAAGATATCGTGTTCATAATAAGATCACTTAAGTGATACATGTTCACTGCCAAAGGGATTCACTTATACGACATGAGTGTCATGTTCAAGATACTTTCTATCGGTGGACAGATCGCTTAAGCAATCAGAGACTCACAGATGTGGGTACACCAGCATAACAACTTAGACTTGGAAATTTCCAAACTCTTCCAGCCCATTAGGATTCATCCAGAATCCCATTTATGCAAATGAATAATGCTACTCTATAAAATTTATTGTTCCAAACTCAATGGTGCAATCAAAATTTCCATCAAAAGTAGTTTCTACTAAAAGTAGGTCCCACACCCAACTTAGAATTTTCTTAACTCCCGAACAATAACTTAAAATGAGCTTGAGTGTTTCGAGACCAAAACAAAAGATCCACCTAGCCTAAAATTGGCATTCAAAAGTTGTTGGTACTGTCAGAATTGGCATACAAGATTGTTTAACTAAAGTTTTTGCTTGATAGTCAACTTGAACCAATGAAGACTTTAGAACAGAGGATTGGATCTAAGAACCAAAAGAACTCCTAAATAACTAAATGGTCAGTCTTAGTAAGTCATAAATGACAAGAGGTAGATATAGGAAAGCTCAAACAATAAAAATAAGCAGAAATATATAAAATAATCCAAAGGTTCATTACAATTTTTTGTCTATTACAAATTCGTTAACCAAGTTGACTCAGAAAAATATTTCTTTGCAGTGGTTCGATGCTTGGTAGGTGAGCTTTAAAAATCTTAATAAAATATTGACTTCAGCTCCTATCTTGACTTTTCCCAAGGAGGGTATGAGTTTTACCATCTTCTGTGTTACTTCAGGTATTAGTGTAGGTGTTGTGTTAATGTAGGAGGGTAAGGTGATAGTGTATTCCTCTCGTCAATTGAATCCCCATGAGAGGAATTACCTTATGCATAATTTGTAGTTATGCATAGTTTTTTTTTGCTTTGAATTTATAGAGGCACCACTTGTATAGAGTCCGTTGTGACATTTTGTCGGATCATCATAGCGTTCAGTATTTCTTCACCTAGTGAGATCTTATAATAAGGAAGAATCATTGGCTTGAGTTACTTAAGGATTATGACTTGATTAATATCTTTCATTTAAGCAAGGCTAATATTATTATGGATGCCTTAAGCCAAAAGTCGACTAGCATGGGTAGCTTGGCATATTTTTTGACTCATGAGAGGCATATGGACTTAAAGGTTCATTCTTTGGCTAACCAGATTGTTAGGATTGATGTTTCAACACTTTGGTATATTTTGGCATTTGTGGAGGCCAGGTTTTCTTTGATGGAGAAGATTCAGGCTAATTATTTTAATGATGTTGAATTGAGAGTGATCCAAGATAAGGTGTTGAGTGGTGAGGTTACGGAGGACTTATTTGATCCAAATGGTGTCTTGAGGATTTAAGGATGAGTTTGTTTACCAAGAGTAGGTGATTGGATTAGATCAATTTTTTATGAGGCTCATTGTTCCAGATGTTTCATCCATCCGAAAGTGACTATGATGTATCATTATTTGACATAGCATTAATGGTAGGGTGGTATGATGAAGAGTGTAGCAGATTTTCTAGGCCTTAAACTATATGGTTTGATTCAGAGGTTACCTATCTTAAAAGGAAATGGAAATGAATCACTATTGATTTTATAATTGGGCTACCTCAGACTCCTCGTGGTTCTAATAGTAATTGAGCTGTTGTGGATTGATTGACCAAATTGATGTATTTCCTTTCAGTGCTAAGAGGTTGGCTCATATTTATAGCTATGAGATAGTTTATCTTCAAACTGTACCATTGTCTGCCATCCCAGATCGAGGCTTAGTGTTCACATATCACTTTTAGAATGGTTTTTTATGAATATTAGAGTACTCGGGTTAATTTTAATAGAATATTTCACCCTAGGCAGATGATCAGTCAGAGTGGACTATTAAAGTTTGGAAGGATATGCTCCGCGCTTTGTGATTGACTTTAGTGGTTAGTGGGAGAAGCATTTAGCATTGGTGGAGTTTGCATATAATAATTGCTATCATACAAGCATTGTTATGGCTCCTTTCAAGAATTTGTATGGCAGGCATTGTCGCTCTTCTTTTGGTTAGTTCAATGTTTCTTAGATTAGACCTCGAGGTACGTAAGTCCTTCAATATGGTTTGGGTCATTAATGATAACTTTAAGTGGCTTACAGTAGGCAACAATGTTATGTGGATCATAGACTTCATGCCTTGGTGTTCAATATTGGTGATTTTGTCTTATTTCATATGTCACCCATAAAGGGTGTGATGAAGTTTTTGAAGAGGGTAAAGCTTAGAAATGGTATATTGGTCCTTTAAAGATCCTTTAGACTATTATGGATATGACTTATGAGTTAGCATTGCCTCGAGATTTATGAGTTATTCATCTAGTTTTTAATCTATGCTTTGGAGTTACATTCTAGACGAGCTCATGTCATTTATCGGGATTCAATAAGGCTAAATGAGAAGTTGTTTTTAATTGAATGGCCCACCCCAATCCTTGCTAGAGATATTAGATGGTTGCATTCTAGAGTTATTCGATTGTTAAGATCTAGTGGAAGCATCAATCGGTAGATAAGTTTACTTGGGAGATTAAGTGTAATATGCATCCTAGTTATACCCAGTTTTTTGTTGACTCAGGTATTTCTATTGCCCTTAGTTTGAGGACAAACTAGAATCTTAGTGGTGGATGATGTAATTAGCTAACTTTTGGTTATTTTTGTGAAATAATTATTTTTGTATTATTTAACCATTTTACCCGACTTCATGGTTGCATTATGATATTTCTGGGGTATGCGGATGATTGGCATGGATCCCTATATTTTTCAATATGACTTATACAAATTTATGGTTTTTGGTGGATTGAAAAGTTTTATACTTGAGTTCATCAATCAACATTTATTAATTTGTGCATCAAATGGCAAAATGGATTCTGTTATAAGATCCAGAGCGTCGATTTTAAGTTCGTAATATGGTTGGTGTGGTTTTACGAATTTTATATCTCATTTTAACTCTTGATTTTAAAAGTTGTGAAATTAGGTTTCGAGGGTCAACTCTATGAAAATGATGTGTATTGTCATTGAGTCCTAAACACCAAATTTAACAGGTTAGCAAAGTCTCTTTGCATTCTCAAAATTCTAAATGAATTTTGAGGGGTCCGCAAAGACTTAGAATTCTCTAAGTCTCCAACTGGTGCACCCGCTTAACCAACCAAAATGGTCTGTTAAGCAAACCAGCTGAGAAATTGAGATGTCACTTATGCGACTATAGGGTTGCATACCCGACATCTCTTAAACGACAACAAGATAACTTATGTGACACACGCTAATAGGTGAGGTATCGCGTAAGAGACACCTAGTCGTGTAAGCAATAGTCGCTTAAGTGACTCAGTGATCGCATATGCAATGCCTATGACATTTAAATACCCCACTTTCATAATTTTTATACCATTTTCTAGACTTGGAGCTTGGATTAAGGTTTTTGAGCATTTTCTTCCATTTTTATGTTTGAGTAGGCTTTAAAACTCCTATTTCAACTCATTCTTTTTTATTTTATCATTCAAATCTTGTTTAAACATAGAATTAAAGAGGGAATTTGGGGATTTTGGCCCAGAAGGCGAAAAGTAGTATTCTTCAATTGAAACCCCAATTTTAGCATATTTACTTCGGTTTCTACTATGTGTTCCTTTAATCTTGCAAAATATGTATTTGGAAAATTTTTTATTTTACCCTTCTTTTTCAAAAATCCATCTCGGGGATCTGTTTTGACCCTAACTCAAAAATGATCAATATGGGTATCATTGACTTTATTTTGATGCATAGATTCTATATTTGTATGTTTTAGTTGATTTCGAGGCAGTTTGTAAGGGGGAAGCTTCAAATTGAAGGTCTTTTTAATCAATTTTCGACATTCAAGGTAGGTTATAGCTTAACATTCTTTAAACTAAGTTGGGTAGTTAATAATGATGTAAAAGCATGTTATAGGTATGGGGTTGTATCATGAAAAAATGTGTTAGGTTATTTATGTGGTCGTGTGGGGGCCTATGTGGGTTATATTTAGTGGTTTTGAGTCATTACTTGCTATGTATTCCTATGTGGGGTCTTCTACAATGTTGATAGCCCAGTACTAATATATGTATGTTTGGTGACACTCCTTTTTGTTGGAAAAATCTTATATTTTAGGAATTACGCTTATCAATGATATTCTCTTACATATTTCACTTGATAGTTTCTGGATTATATTGGATTATTAGTGGTTGGTTCATTTGAGTAGATCTTTGACTCACGTAGTTGGGATATTATTTGGATACTGGATATTCTCATATTGGTTGGTTGTGGGCATTACATCCATATATAATATTTATTCATAAAACATTGGTACTACCATGGAATGCTGGAAATACTTGCTTTTTTGGATAGAAAATGTGACATCTTATAAAATACTCTACCGAGATATGCCGAGAGGATTATTAGATATTGGTATTGGATTTTAGTTTTATATGGTTAACAAAACACCTATGAGTCCTATGTTTGTAGTTAAGTCCAGTAGGTGTGGGTCGATGAACTCCTCATAGGTCCTACTTAAAGAAGAGCTTGGTAGGTGTATACAGAGGTTGTGCGATGGTTGTGCGATGACCTCATGCATATCATCATCTTCATCATCATGATCATTATCATCACTTTTATTTCACTTCATATACTTTGCTTATGCAGTGATTCTATTTCTGTCTTTGACTTTATATCTATCCATTTGTTCCATTTGTTCCATCTTTCTATACTTGTATTTGATGTACATGTATATTTTCTCTTCGTTTCTCTTCAGGAATCTGTTATATATGTGTATATTAGAACTGTTAGTAGACACAGTGTGGGCTACCATTTGGGAATTTTTTCATTGCTGGTGACGTGCCCATAGATTATGGCTATATGTTTTAATTCTTACTTAACTTTGTAGTCCTATCATACCAACTGAGTAAAAGTGGACCATATTAACCCCTCTTACGCCCTTTTGGTGCAGATCCAGGTATACTTTCGCTACCCGAATAGCTGATTTAGGGTACTTTTGGGAGTATTCGAGGTAGTGGACATCCTATGCTTTAGGAAATGTCCTATTACCTCTTTCTATCTATTATATGTCTTATTTCAATAGTCAAAGACAAAGTTTTGATCCTCTGGCTGCTATTATGTCTTTTGACATTTGAGATATATCTAGTAGTTCTTACACTCTGACACTAGGTTTTGGGATTTGGTTGGTAACTTTATTATATTTTTGCATTTACTGTATATATATATATATATATATATATATATATATATTATATATATATATATATATATATGGTTTGAATTTGTTCTAGGGGTCTTACCTTGGTTTTGGTAGTAATTTCTCATTTTATATCAGTTTGCATGATAGACTTACTTTTCAAGTATTACCGCGATAAGTGTCATCATGAGCCTATGTTTTTGGGTTGTCACATTCAAAAAAACCAATATTCATGAATCGCATAAAAAAATTGTAGTCAATAACATAAATACAATGTTGAAAGAATTCATAATCATGCTTAAAAGCATTTAGAAATCATGGAATATACTTCATAAAAGATGATTTTAAAGTGGGTTAATAAGCTCTTACTTTAATCTTGAATTCATTAAAAATTATAAATATTGGACATAAGGATGAATAGAAAAATCAATTGAAGTCCTACATACCTTAATTTCTTTCCAAGAAGTCAAAGAGGAACCCTAATTTGAGAAAGAATCTCCAAGAATTCAACTTTCGGAATCTTTATTCAACTATCTTCAAAATCCTAGGTAATGGCATAGAATTTCATTAATAATCCATAACAAAATGATGGAATAGACTAGGATTATTTGAGGCTTACCTTTGTGTTGGAGGATGATGAGCGGAGAGAAAAACTAACATAGGTCTTGCAATGACTCAGAAAACTAAAAAGGACTTTGGAAAGATGAATTAAAAAGTAGAAAAAACATGTCACACCCAAGTGCTATAGAAATGTTGTTCCATAAGTGTGGATCACACTTTTTTTGTACTCCCGGACTAAGACATGAGATGTGTGCTAGAAGTTCTATAGAACTGTAGCTCACACTTCCCAATGTGTGGCTCACGCTTCCCCGGCAGAAGCTCAACTGAAACTTTAAGAATCATATCTTTTTACTCTAAACTCAGATTAACGAGTGATCGGTGGCATTAGAAAGAGGACTCTAAGACATTTAACTCAAATCCAAAGAACTTTTCATACTAAGAAATTTGTCTTAACATCTATGTACCAGTAGAAATTGATGAGTTCGGGTCTAACTACCCATGTAGAATATTTCAAATCTTAGTTTATAAGCTCAGGTTGTTACAATATATTCCTCTTGGGATCATTCATCCTCGAACCAATACTAAGGATAGAGTGAAGTGATGAATAAACCTACTCTTTCTTTGGTTATAATGCTTTTTCTTACTAACATAAACTAAACTAGTTCATACAGAGACTTGGTAATAGACTAGAAAGTACATGGCAAGAGCATAATAATGGAATTATTAGATAATAATCTAAGACATGAAAGGTTCCATGAATTTCTATGGGATGAAGGTCATTACCTCAAATTTTATCATCACGGGGAGTGAATAAATATGGATACTTAGATTTCATAGTTTCTTCAGCCTCCCACATAGCTTCCTCAACTTCTTCATTTCTCCAAAATAACTTAACTGATGCTACCTCTTCTGTCCTTAATAGTTGAACCTGACGATCTAAAATTTCACCAGAACCTCTTTATACAAAAGGTTTTCATTTATCTCAACCTTCTCGAAAGTCACTACTAGTGATGGATCTCTAATACATTTCTTGAGCATAGATACATGAAAAACAGGGTGCAATCTGCCAATTCAACATGCAACTTGAACTCATAAGCTGCCTTCCCAAACTTATTTATCATTTTGTAGATTCATATGTATCAAGGATTGAGCTTCCCTTTCTAGGAAAATTGTGTAACCTTTTTCATGGGTGAAACATCTAAGAAGACCCAATCATTAATCTGAAACTCTAATTCCCTATGCCTCAAATTAGAATATAATTTCTACTAACTTTGAGTCATCTTCAACCATTATATATTCAGCCATGACTTTCTCCATGGCTTAATGTACTAGGTCTGCCTCTAGCAAGGAAGCCCCACCTATGTTAAACAAACAAATAAGGGACCTATATCTCCACCAGTAAAGTGCCTAAAATGGGGACATCAGAATGCTAGAATAATGACTATTTTTGTAAAACAAATCAATAAGAGGCAATTGGTCATCTTAATTTCCTTTGAAGTTTATAACACATGCCCTCAACATATCTTTAAAATTTTTAATTGTGTGTTTTTATTTTCCATAGGTCTGTAGGTGAAACATTATTCTAAGGTCTACGCGGGAGCCTAACTTATTATAGTGTGTGCTTCTGAGGGGCGCACATACAGGAAGGAAGTTTGAGACTAATGTAAATGACTAAAATATCATCTACTTTATATGATTATCAATTAAATAAAAAATTAATTTATGTATCAATCCTTAAATCTCCGACAACTGGTGGAGTGAAAGCTAGCTTTGGTATGTTGGGGGATATCATTATTTCCGAGCCCAATGCCTATAGTAAGGAAAGAGCTCATAGCCACATTATTGGGCTTTTCTTATTTATAACCTTAAGACCGGCAAAGATTATGCTCTAGCTGATGGTGAAGGAAAAGGGAAAGTGACTCGTTCCTTCCTTGCGGAGATGTTAAAACTGACTATGACGGCTTCGTTGCTTTATATGTTTTGCTAAAGTGAAGATTATTCAGTAGTCTAAGCAAGTCACTCTTAACCCTATAGAAAATTCAGATGTGCTTTTCGAGAATGACTTTCAAAACTAAAATGCAAATAGAGGGCCCTTATTTGACATGATAGACAAAAGGGATTGCATGAAGTTGAACTAGCTCTGGATATACAACTTGGCATAATTTTCTACTGAATCTTTGGTTTTGACAGGCAAAAAGTGGCAAGACTTGGTCATCCTATTTGTTCTAACCCAAATAAAATCATGTTTCCAACACGTACAGGGTAAAACTTTAATTAAATTCATATTTATCATTTCTCACTTTCATATAGGAATGCTAATATTTTGAGTTTTACCCCGGCCCTTTCATGTTCTACCTTCATTTGTTAATAATTTGAACATTTTGCTACAAAGTCTGCAATGTCCTTCTTCATACAACTCCACTAAAATATTTTCCTCAAGTCCTAATACATCTTAGTGGATCTTGGATGAATTTAGTATCTAGAACTATGAGACTAAGATAAAATCTCACTTCAGATAATAATCCAAAAAAAATCACACCGTATAAGAAAAGTATATTATACCTATTAAATCCGCGCACCCCCCTACAAATGGTATCAGAGCTCAGTAATTTAAAAAGTACGGAAGAGATTCATCGAATTGACTCCAGAGAAGAAAAGCAAAGAAGGAGCTTTCTATTTGGGTCCACTCGATGAGTATCCCTTGAATTTACGTTCCACAAGTGCAAAGCCTTCCATTTCGGCGGGTTGAAAGCGCCATAAAGGACTATGATCTCTTTCGTCAGAAAAGAAATTGCGTAAATTCTGCCTTTTTTGATCCCAATTTCCCACTCTTTCTGTGAGGCAAAACCTCACCACACTACACTGCACTTCGACACAAGAGAAGAGGACCGGGCGCTTTGTATCTTCGGGATAGGAGTTGGCGGTCTTCTTTAAGAGAACTTCAATCTAATACTCATTCTGGGGATCAATATGTTAGATTTAGAGTTAGAGTTAGATTTATAATAAATTAATTATGCGAAGACCATTTAAAAATAGAGAAGCTTTTAGAAAAATTAAAGAATCGTTAATTAGTAATTATTCAGAATATATAAGTCTAAATAAAACAAAAGAAAATCCACAAAAACTAGCCTATTCAATTACATTAATATCTAGTATTGAATCAAAATTAATAACACATTTAAAATCTAGAAGAATGAAACATATACCGCCTAATTATAATAAAATTAGATTTAGATATCCACCGAGATATTATAAATATAATTTAAAATGAATAAAATACAACAATATAAAGAATTAAAACAAATTATCTCTGAAAAACGAAAAGAATTAAAAATGAGAATAGAAAGACTACATTATAATATATTTGCCGGAGTAAGTAAAAATTCAATAGATACACAAAAAGATGAAATATCAAAATTAGAATCACAAATAGATAGCTTAGAATATATATATCAACATGAACTATTCACAATAAAATGAACAAAGAAGAATTTATAATAGATGAAAAAATATATGAAAACTACGAAGGATCAAAAATAAAAATAGTATTTTCTAATCTAGGACGAAGATATAAGAAAATAGGTGAACATTTATATCTAATGTTAGAAAAAGAAGAATTAAAATTAGAAGATAAATTAACAGCAATGGTAAGAATAAAAAAAGAAAATGAAGAGATAGATAGGAAAAAGGAAATAGAAAAAATAAAACAACAAACTACGGAAGAAATACGAAAAATAGAAGAAACTAAAAATAGTAGGATTGCTGAATTAGAAAAAGAATTACAAATGTTAAAAGAGCTGTATGAACAAAGACAAAAAGAAAAAGAAGAAAAAGATAGAGAACAGAAATTACTAAATGAGATAAATCAATTTAAGGAAAAATTAGAAATAAAAAACGAAGAATTAGAAATAAATAATATAGATATTGAAGAAACAGATAATTATGAGTCCGAAGATAGTGAAACATATACAGAAATATTAACAAATACAAAAAATTTAGAAATCAATGAAGAACAAAAAAGTTATGAGGAAAACTTAGAAAATACCCACACAGAAATAAATACTCTTGATAAAAAAGAAAATGAAAATATAATACCTAAAACAACAGAAATAAGAAAACCCATATATTATAAGAATAAGTTTAAAAAATATAATGAATATGATAAATGGATACCAAAACAAATAGTAAATAAAAATTATAACTTTTTAGATCTAGACTGTGTAATAGATACAGAAAAAACAATACAATTATGGACGGGATATATGACAAAACAATTATTAGATAATAATATAAATATAACAGATGCACCGGAATATATAGAAAAAACATTAATAGGATCAGTAAAACTATGGTTTGTAAATCTAACCGAAAATAGCAAAAAAGTATTAAGAAATAATAAACCTATAGAAGGAACATCATTGACAATAACTAAACTAACACCTATAGAATTATTAAAAAAATATGAAACAGCTATAAAAGATGAATTTGGTAGTACGACAACAATTGAAGAAGAACAAAATGAAGAAAAAGATACAAATAGAAATTTAATGTTAAAATTAGCAATATGTAATATGTGTTATATAGATGAATATACTTGCGCATTTAAAGAATATTATTACAAAGGAGCATATAGTATAGAAGAAAGTAAAGAAATAAGAAAATTATATTTTAATAAATTACCCGAACCATTTAGTTCAAAAATAATAAAAAGTTGGGAAGAAGCAAAAATAGTAGATACGTTAGGAGCAAGAATAAAATATTTACAACAATGGTATAGAAACTTATGTGAAAAATATAGAGAAGAATTAAAAATGGAAAAAACATTAATAAGAAATTTAACTTGTTGCAAAAATAAAATAGCACCCCAATTTGGATGCGAAGAAAGATATTATAAGAAAAGAAAAAGACATAAGAAATATAAGAAATATAAAAAATCAAAATATAAATATAAAAAACCAAGAAAAAGATATTATGTAAAAAATTATAAACATAAGAGACCATATAGAAAAAAGAAATCTATAAAAGAATGTACTTGTTATAATTGTGGAAAGTTAGGACATTTAGCTAGAGATTGTAAATTACCTAAAAATCCAAAAAATAAACAAATATCAGAAATAAAAATAGAAAATACCGAATACATGCAGATAGATTATATAGATTATGAATTAGAAAGTGAAGATAGTATATATGAAATTTCAGAAAACGAAACAGATAATGAAACAGATAGCGAAATAGATGAATCAAATGACTGAAGAAGATATAAAAATAATAACAAAGGAAGAATATTTAAATGATGAAGGAATGGAATAAAAAATAATATTTGACAGTAATATATTTGATGAAATAAAAGGAAAAGAATTAGATTTAAGTGTAGAAAAAATATTTAAAATACCAACAATAAAAAATATTTTTACTAGGAAAAAAGATGAATATTATGTAGTGTGCCAAAAAGAACCTGTAATAGACTGCAGATATGCAAAAGGAAAAGCTAGTATACCACTGGTAACAAAAAGAATAATTAATAAAGAAATAAATGATATAAAAAGTAAAGGAGATCCAATAAAATATGTACACCTTGGAGGTACAGAGATATTAATAAAAGCATGTTTTAGAGAAGGAATAGATACACCAATAGAATTATATTTAGCAGACGATAGAATTATAAAACCTATGGAAAAAAGCATAATAACTGCCGTAAAAGGAAATCTAATAGACCAAAAATTTAAATTTATAATAAGTGCAAATTACTCAGTAGCAGTAACAGATAGGAATATAGATAAATCGTTAGTATTATATTGGAAAATATCAGGAATAGAATTAACCCCAGGAAGTAAAATATTTACAGCAAGATGTAAAAACCTATATGTATTAACAACAAAACATAAGTTAACAGGAAAAAATAAGATTAACAAAATACAAATAGAAAGCCCATTCGAACAAATAGTAAAAACAATAGATTATAATGATTATACCTATAGAGACATAGATACAGAAGAAAATTTAGAAATAGTAAATGATAGAATAAGTACAACGAAAAGAATAGCTAATGAAAAGCCAGAATCATCAAGCTCATCAAAAAGAACAAGTTATGAAACAAACTCAATAAGTAATTTAAACCAATATTACATAACAGGAAAAATAAATGAAAAAGAATATTTAATACTTTTGAATACAGGACAAGAAGAAAATTATATAGCAAAATATCTAGTAAAAAATGAAGAAATAAAAACCGACAATAATATATGCCCAGACTTACCAAGAAGTTTAATAAATAATAAAAATCTAGCAGAAAAAGAAATAATATTAGGAGTTAGAAAAATAAAAATAGAATTCGAAGTAAAAGAAGAAATGCAAAAAGCAGATATAATATTAGGAATAAAATGGTTAGAACAAGTAAAACCATATAATATAGAACATACACAATTAACCTTAACATATAACCAAGAAAAGTTATTCTTAAAAAGAGCCTTAACATGAAATGAAGATACATGTATTAATGAAGATAGTAGTAGAAGGATATTACAGTAGATATTATACGCCTATGATAGATACAGGAGCAGAAGCTAATTTATGTAGATATAATTGCTTACCAGAAAGCAAATGGGATAAACTAAAAACACCAATAATAGTTAAAGGATTTAATAATGAAGGAAGCTTAATCACTTATAAAGCTAGAAATGTAAAAATACAAGTATGGGATAAGATATTAACAATAGAAGAAATTTATAACTATGAATTAACATCAAAAGATATACTTTTAGGAATGTCATTTTTAGATAAATTATACCCACATATAATAACCAAAACAGACTGGTGGTTTACAATACCATGCAAACAAAAAGTAAGAGCAAAAAGAGTTAATAATAAAATAAGAAAGAAAACTGATTGGATAAAAGGAAGTGAAAAAATTACACAAAAGTTAGAAAATATAAAAAATACTGAAGATACAGTAGAATTAGTAGTATTTTCAAT
Source organism: Capsicum annuum (assembly GCF_002878395.1). Classification (NCBI taxonomy): domain Eukaryota; kingdom Viridiplantae; phylum Streptophyta; class Magnoliopsida; order Solanales; family Solanaceae; genus Capsicum; species Capsicum annuum. Next base: position 115,349,545 of record NC_061115.1, on the reverse strand, counting down.
AAACAAAACAGAAATAACTATATTTTCAATTAATAAAATAGAAATAATTCAGAAAAAATTAGAACAATTATATAGTGAAGATCCATTAAAAGGATGGGAAAAACACAAAACTATTATAAAAATAGAATTAATAGATAAAAATAGCATAATCACACAAAAACCATTAACATATAATTTTGATGATTTAAAAGAATTTAAAATGCACATAGATGAATTATTAGAAAAACAATATATACAAAAAAGTAATAGTAAACATAATAGTCCAGCATTTATAGTAAATAAACACAGTGAACAAAAAAGAGGAAAAAGTAGGATGGTTATTGACTATAGAAATTTAAATGCAAAAACTATAACATATAATTATCCGATACCAAATAAGATATTAAAAATAAGACAAATTCAAGGATATAATTATTTTAGCAAATTTGATTGTAAATCAGGATTTTACCACCTAAAGCTAGAAGAAGAATCTAAAGAATTAAC